>NC_056750.1:624880842-624920842 GCF_019279795.1 Protopterus annectens | reverse complement strand
AGGATCACATCAGTTGCCCTGTTAGACAGGGGTCCAGGGAAGTAAATACTGTGGGACGAAATAGCCAGGGAGTTGTTATGGCTAGGCTTGTATAGGACCCAGGGCCGATAGGTTCATAGGTTGGTACTAGGCTATGTGGGATGGGGAGCAACGTGTTCAGGGAGTATGGTCACCTCCTCAGCAGAAGGAGCACCACAACGTCAAAGAGATGAGAGCTTTTATGCTGACATGTCAGGCCTTTCGTCATCTTTTCTGTCCAGGGTCTCTCAAGGTATTCATAGATAATACCACAGTTAAGTGGTATATTAACAAATGGGGGGGGGGGGGTAAGATCTTAACAACTTTGTCAGCTGGCACTTCTGGTGTAGGATCTGGCAGTTAAGTATCAAGTAAGTCTTCAGGCAGTTTGTATTCCTTCAGATCAGAACATTGTGGCAGACACTGAGCAGGTCCTTCACTTTATCCCACAAATGGATGCTTCACAGAGATGTTTCTGGACTTTGTTCACCAATGGGGTATCCTCAAGTAGATCTCTTTGCCTCCCCTCTGAGCAGACAGCTTCCTCTGTTTTGTGCCAGAGTCCCAGGTCCTCTGGTATGGGAGATGGTCTTACTCTCATTTTCTTGGAAGAGGATGTTTCTTTATGCATTTCCTCTCCTTCCTGTCTATAATTTTCTTGGATAAATAGTAAAAACTGTAAGTGCATTAAATTGATCTTCACCATACTGCCTTATGGCATACAGTACTCTCCTTAATTTAGTTTGTTAAGCTGGTTGTAATCTTGTCTGGTGTGCTTGGTAAACTGCAATTTCTGTATGGAATATATACAGTCTTAAACCAATTACATAAATACATTTATTACCAGATTTAAACTGATCTGATTCTGGAAGTATACTTGTCTGTTTTTCATAACATAAGAGTTGAACCTGTGGCTTTATTGACGCACTATTTATGATGTACTATTTTATGTGTGGGATTTGATCACTTGACTGTACTGTCACTTTTACAATGTAGCATTGACATTTACATTCTGCAAACTAACAAAACATTATTTGATGTTTGTGAATGCTTTTTTTGTCTCTGTATTAATATATTTGTTTATGCATTGCAACACTTTAATACAAAGCTCTCGACTAAAACAAAACAATAACACAGAATTTATTTGCCAAATTTGTAATTGTAAACCCTTTAATTCTGCAAATTAACTTGATTGTCTTTCTGGTATGCCCTACACAACATACATGCATATGGTTAGCCTTTTTTTCCCCTGTCCTATCCAATTTTTCAAATTCTGTACATTTGCAAAAATCTTGTTACTGAAGTCTAAAACAACATATAACTAGCTCAGAGCTGTTATATTTCGAACTGTTAGCTGCTGTAATCTTTGACCTTTTAAATCCTGACAAAACTGCATGTGTCCTTTAATAAAGATCTGTGTGCAACTGAAGTTTGTCTATTAATTAGTATATTAGTCTGTAATTTTTCTGTAAACAATGAAATATTGTGATTTCTTTTAACCTTAAACAATGACAGATAAATGCTCTGGTTTGGTACTGGACTGCCACACCCTTTATAGATGACCTGAACATCCATTATTATAGAACTAGCAACAACACTGACTCTGGCTATGGAATGTGTTATTTCTTTACTTTGCTCTGAAACAGTAGTTTGCAATGAAGTCTGTATATTATTTCCCCTTCGTGCAATATTTGCACTGGCTTGTACACTGTTTTTGTCTGTGTTTAACCATATTGGTACTCAACTTTGTACTTGGAATTACATGTAAACAAGAATGCATTATATTCTGAACATTTGTATTTGAATCTGTAATGCAACTTAACTCTGTATGTTGAATTGTATGTGCTGAAGCATTTACACGAGTTTGTGTTATGTCTGAAACCGTACTGATAGAAGCTGACTTATTATGCAAATGCTTTGCTGTAGGCTGCTTCTGTGATTTAACCCTTTTGAACTAATAACCTTTAACTTTAACAGAACATTTCTGGAACACAAGTTTTTTAGACTGCATTAACTTTAAACCAAACATTTACTAACGTCTTAACTGTAGAAGTATTACTTAGCATGTTTAATAGAACAGGCATATAAATGACTTTTACTGATAAATTTAAACTTTTTTGAGCCGTTAACTAAAAAAGTGCATATAGGTTCATAGGTAGGTACTAGGCTATTGGCCCTGGTGCCTATATACGCTTAGCCAAAAAGGTTCCTTGGCTTTCGCCACCCAAGAAAATTATTTTCCCCTGTCAAGCAGTGCCGCAGAAGTGATCCCTGGGGGTGAATTTTCTATTTCCCATCCAGTCGTCAAGATTTTTCTTATAGGGCCAATCAGGAGCTTTGCTTGACATGAATGGGTAGTTCGTTCCAAAGTATTGGAAGTCTCTGGGACAGGAATCTATCCCTCCAGCATGTTCTATTTATTGTGGTGACAAGGTTTAGGTCCCTGGAGCGTGTGGTTTGGAGAGATTAGGATTTCTTTGTGTAGCATGTCCAACAGCTCTGGGTTTGACATAGCTTTTTTATGTTGGGCAGAGATCGCCTCTGATTAGGCGATATGCGACAGAGTAGAGCTGGAGGTTTTTGAAACGGTCTGCGTATGGCATCTGTTTGAGGGCCAGTATTACTCTTAGTGTGGTATTTCTGTGACCTTTCCAGTTGTTGTAGGTGTCTTGTGAGATACATGCCAAATGGGGCATTGTACTCTATAATGGGTCTGATGAGGGATGAGTAGAGAGGAACCATGACCTCCTTTTTTTCTAGAGGAGAACCCTTTTGTGATGTGTGCCACATAGAAGGATTTCCTGACTACTGTGGCGATGTGGTTATCAAAGGAGGGACTACTGTCCACCTGTGTCCCAAGGTCTCTTATCACAGTTTCAGTGTTTGGTGAGCTACTGCCTATGTGGTAGTTCATGGGTACAGAGTTTTTCCCAAAGGGGATGACAGTGCACTTCTTGGCATTGAGCTTGAAGCCATGAATTTGACACCAAGCATCCGCCTCTGTGAGGCCCTTTTGTAGAATGTCTAGATCATTAAGTGATTCTATATGGCTCCCAGTTTGCAGTCATCTGTGAACTTTGTTAGCCAAAGGCCTTCTGTGTTGGCCTGCTCTTCAGAGAAGTAGATGCTGAACAGGTGAGGACCCAGGACCAAACCCTGTGGTACTCCACTCGTCACTGGTCTGAAGTTGGACTTGGAGTTGGCCACTTTCACTGTGTGGGTTCTGTCAGTGTGCCAGTTGGCCACCCATCTTGTGACATAGGGATTTATGCCCAGTTTAGTGAGTTTGTCTATAATTCCAGAGTGGGGGATGATGTTGAAAGCCTTGGCAAGGTCAAGATAGGCTGTGTGTACTACCTTGCCCTCGTTTAAGGCTCTAGTGACTGCTTCAAAGAAGTCAGTCTGGTTTAGTAGACATGATCTACCTTTTACAAACCCAAACTGAGTGGGTTCCAGGGTTTGGAGGTTACCTATGTCTTTGTTTATAAGCTCCAAGATGATACGTTCCATGGCTTGCAGACCAGGCTCGTCAGACTAATGGTGCTATAATTTCCGGGGTCTGTGGTGGCACCCCCTTTGCGGAGTGGAAAACTGTCACTGTGCACCATTCAGTAGTCACATAGCCTGAGGTGAGGCTGTGATTGACCATGGTACTTTAGGTGGGGTGTAAGTTCTTTCTGAAGTTCGTGCAGTACACAGCCTGGGATGTTGTCTGGTCCCATGGATGCTGTGTTCTTGGCTTTGGAGAGTGCGGTCTTTACTTTTTAATCCGTGATTACAGGGACTTTCCATTCTTCTCGTATTAAGATGGGCCCTTTGGAGGGTGAGAGGGGGTAAAGCTAGCACTGAACCTATCTGCCAGGATGTTGGCAATATCGGTTGGTTCTGTATATTTAGTGCCATTGTGCTGTAGCTCAGTGCAGATCTGAGTGTAGCCATTGAGATGCTTGACATAGCTGTAGAATGCTTTGTGGTTGTCTTTGGAATCAGTGGCGAGTTTTATTTTCATAACTGCCTTTGGAGGATTTTATGAGGGATCTCAGCTTCTTGCTGAGGCTGACCCAGGTGTTCCTCCAGTCTTGGGATTTTACTTTTTTTTTTTTTTTGCAACAGCTTTTTCCCCTCTGTTGTAGAGTTTGTTTATAGCAGGGGACCACCACATTGGCTTCCTTTTTTTGGAGGATAGCATCTTGGTTCTGTTGGGGATGGCACTATCCATGCACTCGTGTATGTGCTTGTACAGTGCATTTGTGTAAGATTCAGCAGTCGTACCTCTATTTTCCGTCTGTGTGGGTGTCGTGAAGTTTGCCACTTCTTCTGTCTTAAGAAGTATGAAGTTGGCTTTTAGTTTTTGACGGTGGTTTCCTTAATGGGGGGTGGGATATGGATGTCTAGGGTGATTAGCTTGTGGCTGGATCTGACCCGCGAGGAGTTGACCACTGGTGTTGGCAACATTACCTATTATTGGTAATGACCAGGTCCAGGATATTGCTGCCCCTGGTGGGGGGGTGGACAAGTTGATCCAAGGTGTTGGAATTTATGAATTCCAGAAAACGTTGAGCGAATGAGTTAGCGAATGAGTTGGTACATGAGTAGTTTCCCAGTTGATGGTGGGGTAGTTGAAATCACCCATAATTAAGGTATTGGGCTGCACCCTTAATATTTTCCAGTATCTTAAGAAATGAAGAGTGGGAATCCTGGGGCATGGTGGGGGATCTGTAACAAGCTACAACCTGGACTGCAGTCTTGCCCAGTGTTAGTTGCACTTGGATAATGCGTTATGTTGAGCAACTAGCCTGGAGGTGTGGATATCCTTAATGACTATGGACACGCCTCTGCCTTTAGTGTTTTGGTCCAGGTTAGGTGGCCAAAATGTGTGGTATGAATTATAGTCTGTTAATGCAGGGGTGCTCTCTGGAGCCTTGAACCATGTCTCGTGTCACTGCACAGATGTCTATTTTCTCCTTCTTAAGGAGTGCCTCGAGTGAGTGCATTTTGAGGTTTAGACTTCTAGCATTGAGTAGCATTTCCCTCAGAGTTTGCTTGCTTGCTTGTACCTGTTGCGGTGTTGAATTTATAGGTTCATAGGTTGATACATACTAGGCTATCTACCCTAGAGCATTTATAAGCCTAGCCAGAGTATGTTTGGCTTTCACCACCCTTTCAGATTAGTTGACTGTGCCTCTGTATAGTAAGTCACAGAAGGTAGTCCTTTTAAGGTTAGTTTACTGTACCTCTGTCAAGCAGGGACACAGAAGAGATCCCAGGGGTAAACTTACGATCTCCAATCCACTTGTCAAGATTTCTCTTGAAGAATGCCCCATTACACTTGCAGCTGGGAGAGGCCACAAAAGTTCCTCACCAAAAAATATAAAGGGTCTCAAACATCTGTCTATGCTGCCCGACTGAAAAGACTCCAGCTCTATTCAGTCGTCACCGCTTGCTCAGAGGTGACCTTTGTCAAACCCAGATTTGATGAATATGCTTCACCTCAAAAATCTAGATCCAGAGCCACAAGGCCAAGGGGGGAGACTACCTCGACCACGGCTATTAATAGGGCGTGCTGGAGGGATAGATTCATCACCCAAAGACTCCTATGCTGTGGAATAAATATGTGAGGCAGAGCACCTCGCTGGCCTTGTTCAAGAGAAATCTTGACCAATGGATGGGAGATCGCAGATATACCCCAGGGATTACCTCAGTGTCACTGCTCAACAGAGGCACAGCAAAATAATGGGTATAGTTCCCCATACTAAAGGGGTGGCGTAAGCCACAAAACTATGGGCTAGGCTTGTAAATGCCCTCGGGCAGATAGCCTAGTATGAACCTATGAACCTATGAACCTAAGAGGGTCAGTGAGGGGCTCTGCCTAACATGGATTGGGATTTTGTTCCAGAGTGAGGGGAGCCACTGGGATATGAATCTGTCCCTCCAGCATGTCCTATTTATTTCTGTGCTGAGGTTCAAGTCCTTGGAGCGTGTAGCTCTAAGGGATTTGGATTTCCTGAGGTGAAGCATGTCCATTAATTCTGGGTTGGGCATGGCTTTATACGTCAGACATAGATCGCCTCTGAGTAGGCGGTACGCAACTGAGTAGAGCTGGAGTTTCTTTAGCCGGACTGCATAGGGCATCTGTTTGAGCCCCTTGATCCTCTTGGTGAGATACTTTTGGGGATCTTTCCAGTTGCTGCATGTGTCGGGTAAGGTACATCCCAAACTGGGTATTGCAGTCAATTATGGGCCTGATAAGTGATGAGTAGCGGGGCGCAATGACCTCTCTTGATCTAGATGTGAACCCTGTCGTGATAAGGTGGGCTATATAGAAGGTCTTTCTAACCACTTTGGCAACGTGATTGTCAAAGGAGAGATTGCTATCTACTTGGGTCACCAAGTCCCTAATTTACTTCTTCTATACTTAATGGATTAAATTTGTGGGCACTTTGCCTTTTCCCAAAGGGGATGACTATGCACTTTTTGGCATTTAGCTTTAGGCCATGGCTCTGGCACCAGTTATCAGTCTCTGTGAGACCCTTATTATTACGGCACCCAGTTTGCAGTCATCTGCGAACTTGGTCAGCCATAGTCCACCCGTGTTAGCCTGTACCTCGGAGAAATATATACCGAAAAAGAGCGGTCCCAGGACTGAGCCTTGTGGGACACCATTTGTAAACCTGCCTAAAAAAGTGCACTGTAGGGGTGGCAAGAGCCTTAGCCAGTGTCCGGAATCCCAGGGGTGACAGGTGCAGGCCATCTCTGGCAAAGCATCATTGTCTTTTGAACATGTCGTCCCAGGCAGACAGATACAGGATCCTCTTAGAATGACACCAGAAGCTTAGCCAATTGTTGAAGTTGATCATTTTGTCCTTGTACAGTGGTATCATTCTGGGCGATGGCAGGATGCTACTCAGGGCTAGAGTCATACCTGCCTGGGCTACAAGATCCGAGAGCTCCTCCATGTCTCTCTTCATGTAGTCCAGGGAGGTATGTCATGGGTCATTCACACCAACATGGACAATGACAGAGTCATATTTGTATTTGTTGCGGAGTGACCTGAGTGCGTGCATTATGTGGCAGATCCTGGCACCCGACAGGCAGCTGACAGTAACTTTCTTCTTGTTTAGCTTGGTGAGTGGGACATCAGTGTGCCTGACTATAGAGTCACCTATGACAAGTGTGTTTGGGTACATTGTTTTGCCTTATGGACTGAGGTTGAGTGGCACACTAACTTTGTGGGCTATGTGTTGTTTGGGTAGTGTTGTGGGGTGGTGGTTGTCTGCTTTTCAGCTTGGGAGGTCTCTGTAGCTTGGGCAGATTTTTGAGACCCTCAATGAATGTGGGTGTGTGCTTTGTGTTTCTATGTGTTAGTTTTGGTAGTGTGGGTTTTGAAGGACTGTGTGTTGAGTGTGGTGTGGTGCAGGTGTTAACCTTCTCCTCTTGACTGTCTAGCCCAGTCTTGGCTGGAGAGAGCTTGGCTTCCAGTTTGGCTATATAAGTGCATCTCTCTCACAGGTTGTAGTGTTGGGTGGTAGGAGGAGAGGGTTGTCCGTGTACATGAGGCAATTGCTACATTGCCCCAAGATGCCCAGATTCATCAGGTGGACAGGAGAAAACACCGGGAGCTGACCCATGGACATGCCTTATGTAACTTTGAGTCTTTTTAAATCTTTTTTTTTTTTTTTTTCTGTGTGACATCACACTGGAAACTTGAAAAGTTTGTGGAGATAGCTGTTAACTGGCTAATGTATGTTCTGAATGAACACTGCTGAAGTTTGTTGAAACTTTGTGCTGGTCTGTTGAAGTTATTTGAGGCTTTTTCTGAAGTAAATACTGGTGCTGTGCAATTTTAACAGCTGCAATTACTGTATGTAGAGGTCGTCTGCTCTGTCAGTTTTCTCTATGAAGTTTACATCTGGAATATTAGTGTTGTCTTAACGAAAGGTCTGCTCTGTAATACGAAACTGTAGTGCCATCATTTTGGCCTATTCTGTATGGAGTTAACAGTCTTGCGCTATGGAAAAACACTGGTGTGCAGCTGAAAAGTATGTTATGAAACATTTGCTATAGTTACTGATAGACTGGAAAAAGTGTTAAACTGTTAATGAAACCTTGAAGTTACGCTGGCTGCTGCACTAAAAACTGTATTTGAAATGGTTACTATTTACAGCTGTGTTTCTTGAAGTTTTGAAGAAGTGTTCCGAATGAACACAGGTGCATGTAGCGCTGATAAGGCTGCTTGGAATGAAACATTGCTGTTCTGTAGTTTGTTCTGTGGCACACGTGTAGTTGAACGAAACACTGCCATTCTGCAATTTCTTTGTAGAAGACACGTAGTCTGACTGCTGATGCAAGGTTGCTATGGGGTTTTGGAACTTACTTTAACTGTTTTACCCCATTTGTAGTGACTCGCCATTGAAAGAATTGACGAGACTGTACTATACTGGAATTAACTGGAAACAACTGAAATGAGACTGGCATGAAAGCATTTATCCGTTAATTACCCATGCTGAACAGGTGCCAGTCTCCTTTATGGACCAAATCTTGTGTACTTTTAGTATGAATTTTCCAAACACTGTAGGTCATCTAATAAGACTTTGCCCTTTTTTTCCATTTATCAATAAGCAGTTTATTTTAAGGGAATTATGACAGTGGTGAGATTATAATGCAGCAATCAAGCAGTGAGAAGGATTGTAGTGTATTCTTATTTGTGTGATATGTCTTGTATTTTTATATTTTATTTTACCTTTGTAGAAACTGTTTTGAGTTGTGACTGGGATTTAGGATTGCTGGAAGGTTTTTGAGTGGTGTGCTTTGATAGACTGCCACAGTTTGGGGATAAGAATGGAAAGGCTCCAGCTAGAGATGTGCAATTTTGGTTGTGGAGGTTGGAGTGAAAGACCTGCTCTGAATTCACTCCTGAGATAATAGGTTGGGGTGGTTGCAGTGAGCTTTTTTAAGAGAGGGGTGTGGTTTCTTGATGTAGGAGTTTGAAGAGCAGGAGGCCATAAGGAGATTGGTAACCACAAATCCAACCACGGAGATTGGTTCTGCCTAGTACAGGTAGTCTTTTGCCTTTTGCTGAGGTGAGGCAGTGGTGGTCATGCATTTGTGAATTGGTAATGAAGAGGCAAATTTTATTGGAGGAGATTTGTAGAGTTGTGTTTTTGATGAAAGTGGATGCAAATAAAGACCAGAAATATTCATGTTATGCCAGTAGAATGTCTTCTTGTGGCTGTCTTGGCTGGTAAATGGACAGATGGGGAGAGTTTTTGGGCTCAGAATAGGAGTCAGTTTAGTTTTGACCTGAAGTTTACAATGCGTTCTTTAAAAGTTAAGGGTTTAGTCAGATGCAGAGTTATCTGAAGGAGGTGATTTGTTCCTATTTGGTTCTTTTACTGATCTGTGATTTGGAGTGTAGAATCACTTTTTGCTATTTTTTCTTTGTTCCATAGACTCTTCAGTTGAAAAATGTTTTTACTGAATGTACAGGGATGAATGTATTTTACACTTGACTACAGCTCAGATTTTATGCATAAAATCTGAGCTGAGGTCAAGTGTGAGATGTTGTAGTGGTTAAAGAAGATGGATCTTTTACCAAATATGAACATTTTCTGCTCACCATAACATCAGGTCATCTGAAAAGTTGATCGGTCTTTGTCATGTTCATTATTTAGGTTCATACTAGGCTATCTGCCCTAGGGCATTTGTAAGCCTAGCCAGAGTGTGTTTGGCTTTAGCCACCCATTTTAAATTAATTTTGCTATGCCCTTTTTCGAGGTTAGTATACTGTGCCTCTGTCTAACAGTGACACAGAAGTGATACCGGGGGTAAACCTACGATCCCCCATCCACTCATCAAGATTCCTCTTGAAGAGAGTCAATGAGAGACTCTGCCTAACCTGGACTGGGATTTTATTCCAGAGTGAAGGGAGCCTCTGGGTTATGAATCTGTCCCTCCAGCATGTCCTATTTATTTCAGTGCTGAGGTTCAAGTCTCTCGAGCGCGTAGCTCGATGGGATTTGGATTTTCTGAGGTGCAGCATGTCCATTTAATTCCAGATTGGACATGACTTTATACGTCAGGCACAAATCGCCTCTGAGCAGGCGGTATGCCACTGAGTAGAGCTGGAGTTTCTTTAACCGGGCAGCATATGGCATCTGTTTGAGCCCTTTGATCGTCTTGGTGAGGTACTTTTGGGGTTTTTCCAGTTGCTGCAGGTGTCTGGTAAGGTACATCCCAAAAGGGGCATTGTACTCAATTATGGGCCTGCTGAGGGATGAGTAAAGAGGCACGATGACCTCCCCTGATCTAGATGTGAATCCCTTCATGATTAGGTGGGCTATATAAAATGTTTTTCTAACCACTTTGGCCACGTGGTTGTCAAATGAGAGATTGCTATCAACTTGGGTCCCCAGGTCCCTAATTACTTCTGTACTTAATGGATTACCACCTATGTGGTAATTTGCGGGCACTTTGTTTTTGCCAAAGGGGATGACTATACACTTTTTGGAGTTTAGCTTGAGGCCATGGCTCTGGCATCAGTTGTCTGTTTCTATGAGGCCCTTTTGGAGGATGCTTGTGTCGGCTGGAGAGTCGATTATGGTGCCCAGTTTGCAGTCATCTGCGAACTTGGTCAGCCACAGTCCCTCTGTGTTGATCTGTACCTCCGAGAAATATATACCGAACGAGAGGTCCCAGGACTGAGCCTTGTGGGACGCCACTTATAACTGGTTTGGAGTCTGACATGGCTCCAGCAATTCTAACCATGTGGGTTCTGTCCTTGAGCCAGTTTGCAACCCATCTAGTGACATGGGGGTTTATATTTAAGCTGGTGAACTTATCTATAATGCTAGATTGGGGTATTGTATCGAAGGCTTTTGCGAGGTCCAGGTAGGCTGTGTGGACCACCTCCCCTCGTCAATGGCCTTGGTGACTGTTTCAAATAAATCAACCAGGTTTAAGAGGCAGGATCTGCCCTTAACAAAGCCGAACTGGGTAGGATCCAGTGTCTGTAGGTCCCCAATATCTTTATTTATGAGGTCCATGATGATCCTTTCCAGAGCTTTGCAGACCAAGCTAGTCAGGCTTATGGGGCGATAGTTTCCAGGATCTGTTGAGGCACCACCTTTGTGCAGAGGGACCACTGTTGCTGTACGCCACTCTTTGGGTACATGTCCTGTGGTAAGGCTGAGATTGAACAGTAGTTTTATGTTTGGGTTTAGCTCTTCTTGGAGTTCATGTAGGACGCAGCCCGGGGCATCGTCTGGTCCCATTGATGCTGTGTTTTTTTTGCTTTGGAGAGGGCGGCTCTTACCTGAGCATCTGAGATGTCAGGGGGGCAGCACTCTGCTGGGATAGATATTTGCCCTTTTGGTGGGGAGGGGGGAGAAGTTTGTGCTGAATCTGTCAGCTAGGATGCTGGGATAGATATTTGCCCTTTTGGTGGGGAGGGGGGGGAGAAGTTTGTGCTGAATCTGTCAGCTAGGATGTTGGCAATGTCTGTAGGTTCGGTGTATTTTTTGTCATTTTGGACTAATTCTGAGCATATCTGGGAATTCCCATCCAGGTTCCTAACATAACTAAAGAAAGCCTTGTGGTTATCCTTGGTGTCCTGTGCAATTTGTCTCTCGAAGCTGGCCTTAGACGATTTTATGAGTGCCCGTAGTTTTTGCCAACACTGATCAGAGATGCCTTCCCTTTTTGGGATTTTGCTCTGTCCTATGTAGTAGCTTCCTCCTTCTAGTGTATAGTTTGTTTATGGCTGGGGTCCACCAGACAGGACGTCTGCCTTTGGAGGATTCGGTCTTGGTTTTATTTGGGATTGCATGATCCATGCATTCCTGAAGGTGTTCATAGAATGCGTTTATAAAGGATTCTGCGGTCTGGGCCGTATTTTCCACAGGCCTGGGGACTTTGAAGGATTCCACCTCGGTTTTGAGGAGTGTGAAATTTGCCTTATAGAAGTTTTTCACTGTGGTTTTCTGTGCAGGGGGTGGGGTCGGGATGTGAATATCCAGTGAGATTAGTTTATGGTCTGATCTTACCAGTGAGGGATACACTTCTGGTCTAGAGCATAGAGTCCCCATGTTGGTGATGATCAGGTCCAGTATGTTTTCCCCTCTTGTGGGAGTGGTAACAAGTTGTTCCATAGCGTTTGAGTTATAAATTCTAGGAACCTTTGAGCTAGGGTGTTGGAGCTAGAGTAATGATCCCAGTCTATGTTCGGGTAGTTGAAGTTGCCCAATATAATGGTGTTTGGAGAGACCTTCATATTTTCCAGTGTTCTCAGGAAGGCCAAGTGGGGTTCCTGGGTTTGGGAGGGTGGTCTGTAGCAGGCTATAAACTGGAAGGCAGTTTTACCCACTGTTGGTTGCAGATGGATAGTCTCTGATGCTTTGCGCTGTGCCACCAACCTGGAGGTGTGGGTATTTTTGATGAATATTTATTTATTTTATTTATTTATTTAACATTTGTTGACCGGGAAAGTCCAACTAGGTTCCACAGATCCTGTTTTCAGTGGAGGCGCGGGGAGAAATGCTCCAGAAGCATGTCTTTAGAATGTGGGAGGAAACCCACGCGAACGCAGGGAGAACATGCAAACTCCACACAAAAGGCACCCCAGCTGAGAATCGAACCAGAGAACCTCTTGCTGTGAGGCGACAGCATTAACCGCTGCACCACTGCGCCGCCCAATATTGATACTCCCCCCTCCTTTTCTGGTTTGGTCCAAGTTTTGGGGCTGAAAAGCATGGTATGAGGTATAACCTGGTAGTGCTGGGGTTCTCTCGGGAGCCTTGAACCAGGTTTCTGTTACTGCACAGATATCGATGTTCTCCATGCTAAGGAGAGTTTCGAGTGCATGTATCTTGAGGTTTAGACTTCTGGCGTTGAGTAGCATTACTCTTAGTTTCTTATCCCTTGTGATACCTATGGAGGTGGGTTTGTCTTTTGAGCCTTGCCTAAAAAAGGCACTATGGGGGTAGCAAGAGCCTTTGCCAATATCTGAAAGCCCAGGGGTGACAGGTGCAAGCCGTCCCTAGCGAAGCATCATGGCTTGTTGAGCATGTCATCCCAGGCTGACAGGCATTGGATCCCCTTTGAATGACACCAACACTTAAGCCAATTGTTGAAATTAATCATCTTGTCTTCATATTGTGGCATCATTCTTGGTGAGGGTAAGATGCTACTCAAGGTCAGGGTCATACCGGCCTGGGCTACATGCTCAGAGAGCTCCTCTTTGTCTCTTTTCATGTAGTCCAGGGAGGTACATCTCAGGTCATTCACACCAGCATGGACAATGACGGAGTCATATTTGTACTTGCCTTAGAGTGACCTGAGTGCTTGTGTTATGTGGCGGATCCTAGCGCCCGACAGGCAGCTCACCGTGACCTTCTCCTTGTTCAGCCTGGTGAGCGGGACGTCAGTGTGCCTGACGATAGTCACCTATTACAAGTGTATCAGGTGTGTTGTTTAGCCTTAAGGGCTGTGACTGTTCAGCACACTGGCTTTGTGAGCTATGTGTTGCACGTGTTTTGTTTTGGCGTAGCGGTTGCTTGGGTGTCTGCTTTGGAGGTCTCTGCTACTTGGGCAGATTTTTATTTAGAGTCTCCGAGTATGTTTTTGTGAGTTTGTGTTTGGTTTGCTGTCGTGGTAGGTCTATGTGAGACTAGAATTGTAGTGAGTGTGGTTTCCTTCTCCTCCTGACTAGTTAGGCCAGTACTGAGTTGAGAGAGCTTAGCCTCCAGTTTGGCTGTATGGTTGCATCTCTCACGTGTTGGAATTTGTTGGGAGGAGGAGAGGGCTGTCTGTGTACATGAGGCAGTTGTAACATTGCCTCAAGATTCCCAGATTCACCAGCTGGACCTTAGAGGAGATTGACAACTGACCTGTGAAAATGCTAGAATAGTATTGGGAATTCCTTTATATTTGAAAAAAAGGGTCAATGGGGAACAAGGTACTCAAGGGGAGTTTGTGAGGGTGTAGTGCTTTTAATTTTTTAGTGCTGACTTATATAATTGCTTTAGTGAGCAAGTGCCAGGTAACTTAAATGCAATGTGTTACAGGTGACTTAAATGCAAAAACGACAAACAGTAACTTTCTTTCAAGTGAAACAAGGAAATAAGTACAGTAAACAATGCAGAGATCACTAGGGACCCACAGAAGCGCTGAAAAGCCGCGTTTTAGGTGGAATTAGCATTTCAGGGAAATAACAAGCAAACAAGCATACAAACAAAGCTAGATTCAGCAGGCCTGGGTCTAGTCTATGCTACAGCAAACAAGGTGTACCAATTTCAGTAAGAAACCATTCAGATATGCAGGCACTATAATCCTTTAACCAGAAATTCCCAGCTCAGAAGGGCAGAGTCCAGCCTCTCCTCCCACAAGAGTGCAGACCACAAACCTTCTTAATGTAAAATAACTGTCCTGAAGCCCAAGTGCTTAAACCAGAACTAATACAGTTTTAGAATAACAGACACTGAGCCCTCAATCAGCAGTTCTTAACTTAGAAGGATGTAAAATACCTGTCCTGCCAACACAGTGCAGGCCACAAACCTTCCTAATGTAAAACAACTGGTCTGAGCCCAAGTGCTTAATCCAAAAGACTTAGAATGATAGCTACACTTTAGTCAAGTTACTACCAAGCAGTAATAAATACAATTGAGTACTTTAAAGAATGCCTGGATTAGTGCTCAAGTTATACAAACAAAGCTAGATTCAGCAGGCCTGGATCTAGTCTATGCTACATACAGCAAACAAGGTGTACCAATTTCAGTAAGAAGCAGTTCAAATATGCAGGCACTATAAGCCTTTAACCAGAAATTCCCAGCTCAGAAGGGCAGAGTCCAGCCTCTCCTCCCACAAGAGTGCAGACCACGAACCCTCTTAATGTAAAATAACTGGCCTGAAGCCCAAGTGCTTAAACCAGAATTAATACACTTTTAGAATAAAAAACACTGAGCCCTCAATCAGCAGTTCCCAACTTAGAAGGATGTAAGCTACCTGTCCTGCCACTACAGTGCAGACCACAAACCTTCTTAATGTAAAGCAACTGGTCTGAAGCCCAAGTGCTTAAACTAAAAGGCTTAGAGTGAGTTACACCAAGCAGTAATAAATACAATTGAGTACTTTTAAAATGACGCAAAAGCAAAATAAAGTTGGAAGAAACGCAAATACAGTAAAAGCAGATACAAATTTTTTTTTTTTTTTTTTGAGTGAGCAAATGAGATGGGTCCAGGAGGAGTATCCAAGTGCAAATTTACAAGAGGGGTGGGCAGTTTCAAAGCCACCAAGACAAAAACAAGGAGAGTGGGTGGTAACCTACTGAAAAACAGAGTCACAGCTTCCAGCTAAATATTCCTCGATGCAACACAAACAAATTACTTTAAATCGTGTATTATTTGATAAAAGTGCAGATAAAAGTTACTTAGCTTCATTTATGCGTTCAATTGATAGCATACAGGTCTTAGCCAGCCAAAGCTCACAGTTTAAACAGAAGATAATTCACTGTACCACTTGTATAAGACAGAAACTGAATAACAATGAAGGAAACTACCCCCACTATCACTGGCTATGCAGGTTTTTTAACAAGCTTTAATTGAAAATACCACTTGTACTACTGAAAAACAGAGTCACAGCTTCCAGCTAGATATTCCTCAATGCAACACAAACAAATTACTTTAAATCGTGTATTATTTGATAAAAGTGCAGATAAGTTACTTAGCTTCACTTATGCGTTCAGTTGATAGCATACAGGTCTTAGCCAGCCAAAGCTCACAGTTTAAACTTGTGATACTTTTGGTACAGAGTCATCTCTGTACTCCATCTCTTCTTCTTTCCTCATCTGAGCAGTACAACAGGAAGAAATGGAGAGTGTGGACTGTGTTGCATGATGGGAAGAGGAGACTGTCTGCCAGATTGAGAGAGTTTTTAATCTTTAAATAATAAAAAGTTCCAGGATGCACGAAAAATACTAGTAACCAAAAGTGATGCACCCAGTAGCCATCAACGAAAACTCAACTTTATTTTGAATCAAACACCAGCAAAATCCATTAGTTGTTGAGCGCTTTCGTCATAAATAATGACTTCATCAGAACAAGGATAATTCACATGCTTGAAGAGGTCTATATATACCTAAAAAGTTAGCACATGTTAAACTAATGAATTGGGTTAAATCAATCAGTTAAGAAAAAACTTGCTTAATGACACACTCCAATATAAAATAAATACTAAATTCTCAAGTATAAAAGTCTATGTATATGCATGCACAGCTCTTGTGAAACATAGTATATGAAAATGCATAGTTTTAAAATAATTTTTTGTTTTGTATTTAAAATGTATAAAATAATGTATATATAAAATGTAAACTTTTCAGGTATATATAGACCTCTTCAAGCATGTGAATTATCCTTGTTCTGATGAAGTCATTGTCTATGATGAAAGCGCTTAACAACTAATGGATTTTGCTTGTGTTTGATTCAAATAAAGTGGAGTTTTCCTTGATGGCTACTGGGTGCATTACTTTTGGTTACTAGATGGAGGGCCGCCTTATAACTCTAGTGTTTAGTAAACAAAAGGAATGTATTTACAAAGACTGGTCGCAAACCTGTTCACAGCCTGTATTGTGTTTTCGTTGCTGTTATATTTTGTTGTATGTGAACAGTACAAAATTTATTATTAAAAAAAAAAAAACTAGTAACAAAGGAGTTATCCAGTGTCCAGTGCAAAGCACAAAATAATTATTAGCTTCTGTTTCTGGTTGCCCTTACAATTGCACAGTTTGCTGTAGAATAAATCTTCCTGATGGAATGTGGGTTGTGGATGTCATTTGAGCAGAAGTGAAAGTGGCTTTGATAAGATCAATCCCACTTCATAGCACTGATATTTGACCTGTTGCTGCTTGTTACTTTGGATTGATATTTAGGATATTTGAATCTTGGCCCTTTAGGGGAGTGAAACATTGTGGATGGTAAATAGAAATCAACACTCTGACAGGCTGGGTTTCAGTGGTAGTAAAGTATGCATGCACAGGTTACCATAATGGGTTATGCCTTGTATTAAATATATATCTGTAAATTGTTAATTATGGCAGTCCATTAAATATCCGGTTGTGTACATGTCCTGAGCCATATGTTTTCCATTCTTTATAACCTCTAGCATAAATTACTGTTTTAGCATGTGAATTAAAAACCCAGTGCTTCTTTATCTTTTTCCTAACTAACATTGTTTTACTTTTTCCCAGCTACATATGCAGCAGCAACAACTTTGAACCTCCAAACAGGTAAAAATATGTATTTATTTTAACTCTTTGCCTTCATGAGAATTGAGTGTGTTTGTCCTTCCATGAAAAATGTTACTTCTCTCTTATTTTAGGGAAAATTGGCATTATAACAGTACATTCACATGTCCATTAAAAGTTTGCTTCTCTTAAAATCCATGAAGAATAGCAAAGCTCATTTGTAACTTGAACTTCAACAGTTGATAACCCTAGTAACTTGTCAGCATTCTCTTTGATATGATCTTATTCATTGGTTTATCGGGGTAAGCTTATTTATCTTTTTGTCTGAACACTTATATACCATAACGAACCAAAAACAAGCAGCAACCCCAAAAATCTGTACTTCCTTTCTAAAGACTTTGCAGCTATGTAAGTGGCTAAAACAGAAAATAGTTGAAATAAAACTGTATGAAAAATATTTAACTGAGATATGACAGCATAAATTTCATCAGGATTTAGATGGTTTTGTACACTGAGTATGCCTTATGTTTATTACTGTAACGAACCAAAAACAAGCAGCAAGTCCAAAAATCTGTACTTCCTTTCTAAAGACTTTGCAGCTGTGTTAAAACTAGCACTAAGTGGCTAGAACAGAAAATAGTTAAATATTTTTCATACAGTTTTATTTCAACTGAGATATATGACGGCATAAATTTCATCAGGATTTAGATGGTTTTGTACACAGAGTATGCCTTATGTTTAGAATGCCTTACTCCACAAATTATGAAATATTGTAATGTATTTGTGCGTCAATTTTGTCAAATTAGAAACTCCTTGCAAATATCCCCTCTAAAAGAAGACCTGCTTTTACAGGGGAGCTGCATTCCTCAACTTCCTTTTACTTAAATATAGTAACTCCAGAGATGTCCTTTTAGTAGAGAATGGTCTAGTTTCATTTTTGATGAAAACAGAATTCAGTTAACTGAGATGCTTCATATTTACTATTTCTTGCTTTACTTCCGTCTTCCTTTTTGTGTGTGACAGTACAGACCTCCCATACTGCTTTATATGCAGACACATTTAAATACTGCAGCTGTCCCCCCCTCCCCCATATAGCTGCCCTCATTCACTCCTCTTTGTCTTCTGCCAGTGCTGTTGAATGTGTATGCTTGCCTCCATTATTTCTAGTGGTAAGGTATTCCAGTGCACCCCTCCCCCGTTTACCCCTCTGTTTCTCCTCCTGAATTCAACTAGTCTAATTTCCCTTTTATTGTACAGTGTGTATATGCTGTGCGTTTTCTGCCCATTCTGTTTTGCACCGAAAATATTATCCATCTCTTTTTGACCTGTATTTATAGTCTGTTCACTCCATTCTTTTCATTATCATTGTTATTCACGTTTGCAACCTTTTTTACTGGACTAGTATTTCTCAAAAGTGTTCCATAACTCTATATAGTACTCCATGAAGAGCCAGAGTGTAGTATTTTATGTGGTGGGAGGGTGACAACTTCTCTAGAATTAGTTTAAGGACCCTGCATTTTGAGAGTTGTTGCTATTGCACTTTTACCTTCCTCTTTGTCTTAGATTAGGTGTGTGGTAGTGACCAAGTAGATGTATTTTCTCTAGCTTTGTGCCTCCCATTTCACAATGATTTTCTTGTTCTTGAGTGCATTGTACTTTATAATCTGATGTTGTTAATCTTCTTTCCATTCATCACTGATGGGTTCGGTTCTTAGCCCCTCGGAACCGTGTCAGCCTAATAACAAGCTCGCGTACACTAAAAACTCTTGAGCTAAGCTACTATCCCTGTTACTTCCAATCTTGTAGCCATATAGCAGCGTTTCACAGAGCTCTCAAGCTGTTATTTTTCTTGATACTTTTGTATTTTTGGATATTTTCCTTTCTATTTCACTCGTTTTACTGTTACTGTATCTTTCTAACTAGCTCTACCCATTGGGTAATTCTTTTACCATCGTTGATACGCCCTCTCCTTACCCTTCTGGTATCGCTTGATACCATCGTTGGTATCTTCTTTCCATTTCGTCTTCCTTTTCTTGCCTTTTTAGGTGTTTTTTGTGTGTGTGTAGAAATGTCTGACAAAAAAGGAACTCTGGGGTTTAAACATTGCACCTCTTGCAGTGGTAAACTCCCAAACAGCGACTCTCACCATGACTGTGTTTATTGTCTGGGGGTTTCTCACCTCTCAGTTAAATCCCTTTGCCAAATTTGTCAAAGTTTCAGTCAGCTGACGCTGAATGAAAGGAAAAATAAATTGATTCTGAAAGGCTTTCTCGCTTCTCCTTTCTCAGAGGCCCTTTTTGTGTCTGAGGTCACAACCCCTCCAGTAAAGGACAAGAAACACCCCCATTCTAATCCCTCTTTACCAGCTGGTGATAAGAGTAAGACACACAAACATAAGGCCCACAAAACTTCCTCGGAGCACAGAATTGCTACTTCGGCTCTGACTACTACTACTGTTCCGAGCTCTGCTCCGATTGTTACATTGACTCAAGCCATGGACATTACCGGATTTTCAACGTCGGCGCCACCCTCTGCACTTATTGCTACGGCACCGACCTTGCTTTCCACTTCAGCTACGGTGCCAACCTTGCTTTTGACTACAGCTACGGCACCGACTTTGACTTTGACCACACCGAAAACTGTTCTGACCCATGCAATTTCCTTGGAACCGATGACATCGACTCCAAATGCCTCTTCAGCACCAAATCCTTTCTCTACTTCACTGATTCCCTTGCTACCTGTCTCCAAATTAGAGACTACAGTGCCATTAGCTCCAACACCATGGACCCGATACTCCCCTTCCATGGATCCGTTCCTAGGTCAGATGTACAGCCCCTTTTTTGGACCAACCTGACTCCCCTTCAGGTGTGTCCACGAGGTCCACCAGGAGTCTATCCAAACTCGATGTGGTGTGCCTGTTGGATCAGCTGTTGATGGCCAGAGGGATACCAAATGTTCCTAAGACCCCTCCCCCTCTGAGATTTGGGTCTCTCTCTCCCAGGATTCCGTATATTCCTCCTTCGGATCCGTCTGTTCCGAAGCCTATTGCTTTGACTTCCTTTGTGGAACCCCACTACTTGGTGCCGACAGTGACCGTCACTGAGGCTTTGAGGCCACCCATTTGGTTTTCGGTTCCAACGGAACCATCCCATCAGACTCATGGTTGGGGGTGGAGTCCTCGGTCCAGGGCATAGGTATGAGTGTTTTATCGGTTCCATCCTCAGATCCGGGGATAACATCTGCCCCGATCCTGCTTGAGGATCCATCCCCAGGAGCGGGTCTGAAGTAACAGGGTGTGACCCCAGTTCTGAAGTTGTCCTTTTCGGTTCCGAGCTCCCACTCTTCAGGTGGGCCTGCTTTTCAGGTGATGGAGAGGGTGCTTGCTTCGGGAAGCGCTCCTCCGATGTTGGAACTTCCCCTTGCTCCCTCAGAGCTACAGCTACCATGAGCCACCTCCCTGGGATACGGGCAGGAGAAGCCTCAGGAAACCCCAGTTCGGGGTACCCATCCTTCCGAGTCTTCCTCTGATATTCCCACTGAAGAACCTCCTCAGAAAAAGGCTTGCAAGAGGAAGCACATTGATTCTCCTGAAGAGTCTTTGAGAGAAGAAACCAATTACGATGATGGGGAGGGGTCCCCACGGTCACCCCCAGATGATGTCTCCTTAGGAGACATCCTGGGAATACTAAAACAGAGGGGTGGCTGGAAGCCCTCTAACCCTTCCTCAGAGGAGTCAGTTCTTCCTGCAGGCTTTTCACTCTCGGCCTTCTACCTCTTGGGTGACCCCACCTGCCTACGAATTAATACAACACATCATGCAGTGTGCTTGGCAGAACCCTGACTCTATTGAGGCCATTCACTGGAGACCTGATAAGATACCCCCCCCCCCCCCCCAGGAGGAGCATCCTCACTGGTCCAGAGGTTTGCCAGTTGACGCTATGGTGGTGGCTGTGGCCACTAAAAAGGATCTAGCGGAGGAAAGTTCTACTGTTCACCCGCCCAACAGAGTCCTGGCTGTGGACAGGTTGGGGAAGCGAGTTTTTGCTTCAGCGACCTTTGCTGTCAGGTTCCTGAACTACTTGGCACATTTCACAAAGCTCCAAAGAGATTTGATTACCAAATTTTCTGGAGCCCTCGTGGCTCAAATTTCTGACAGGGCACTGGACAAGGTTGCCTCTCAACTTACCACCCTTGAATCTGTTTCCAATTTGTCCATGAGCCTGCTATCCCATGCAACTGAAGGGGCGGCAAGAGCTGCGGGTGCAGGCATAGTCATGGTGCACATCTGTGACCTTGCGGACTCCTTCAAGTCCTCCTTTTTGAATGCCCCTATGGAACCATCATCCTTATTTGGTTCTTAAGTGAAGGGCACACTGGCCAGGTGCGAGCAGGATGGAAAGACTCTGTCTGCCGTTGGCCTATGTTTTTCCAAGCCTCAACGTTCTTTTTCAGGAACCAGAGGAGTGGGAAAATCTGGCACAAGAAATCTCAGGGTCCTTTCCATAACGCACATGGCGAGGAATTCCCCCTGAGGCAGAGGGGGTTCCAGTGGTGGAAGATGCCCCTTTAGGGGCAGAGGGGATCCCCGAAACCAAGACTCAAGGGATTCCTTCTCTGGGAGATCTCATCAACGCTCCCAAAGCTTTGCCCGATTGCTTTTCTCTGGAAGCAGTCGGGGCGCATTTCTCTCTGCATCAAACATCCTGGCACTCTATTACAAATGATCGATGGGTGCAGAGAATAATCTCCAGCGGTTACTACATCCCTCTAACCTCCCGTCCAAAACCTACAAAGAACCTTCCCGATGTTCCACCCAACCAAAGGGAAGAAGCGGCTTCAGAGATAAGAAAGCTGTGTCAAAAAAGAGTCATCCAAACAGTCCCTCCAGACCAATGCGGATCCGGGTTTTACTCCAGATTCTTTTTTGTGCCAAAGAAGACCGGGGACTGGAGACCCATTCTGGATTTCAGCCATTTAAACAAATCAGTTGTACAAACCAAGTTTCGCATGGTCACTATTCAATCCATTCTCCCATTTTTAAGGGAGGATGTTTTGATGTGATAGACCTCTGAGATGTGTATTACCACATCAAAATAGACAATCGCTCCAGGAATCTCCTTCACTTCTGACCAGGAGCCAATCATTACCAGTTCCTAGCCCTGCCATTCGGTATCTCGACAGCCCTGAGTGTTGACAAATTCTCTAGCAGTGGTGACAGCTCATCTGAGACTTCAAGGATTCCAGGTGTTTCCAAATTTAGATGATGGGTTCCTCTCCGCCCCCACCAAGCGTCTTCTGGCTATGACCCTCCGATACACCCTTTCACTAGCTGAGCCTCTAGGCATCATGATACACTGGGAGAAATCCAACTTAGAACCTACCCAACAGCTGGAATTTATAGGGGTAGTTTTCAGTACCCCGATCCTAACTGGCATCTCTACCGGCTCACGGACTTCAGAGGTTAAGATCACAATTGCGTGTGATACTCTGTCAAAAAAAGGTATCGGCAAGGGAAGTTCTCCAGGCTCTGGGGACCATGGCTGCAGCCATTCCAATAGTTCCTCTGGCAAGGTTACACATGAGACTGTTACAATGGCTCCTATTGTCCCAGTGGTTTCCAAATCATCATCCCCTAAACTCACAGGTGCTCATAACCAACTCTTGCAAGCAAGATCTCCTCTGGTGGATGAGGCCAGATGCAGAACTTTGGTGGCATCCCTTTCAGACCCCTCAACCCAACACCACTGTGACCACGGATGCTTCTCTGATAGGGTGGGGGGCATTTTCAGGGAAAGACGGTCCAAGGCACTTGGTCAAGCTTCGAGGCCAATTTGCATATCCGTGTTCTGGAGTTAAGAGCGGTGCTATTAGCATCGCAGGCATTATATCCTCTTCTTCCCCCTGGAACAATTGCAATTCAGTCAGACAATATGTCAGTAGTGTGGTACATCAGCAAGAGGCCATGAGAATTTGGCACTGGGCGATGGCTTCCGACCACTTTCTTATAGCAGTGCACATCCTGGTTAGTTCCAGTGTGATTGCGGACAGGTTGAGCAGATGCATTCCCCTTCCACATGAGTGGTCTGTCAATCCCAAAGTGATGGCAGAAATTTTCAGCCGATGGGGCCAGCTCTGCTGCAACCTCTTCACCTCCCCTTCAAACACCACATGCAGCAGCTACTTTGCCCTTTTTCCCCTAGAGGGGGAGTCCCCGAGAGATGCTGTGACTCGCAATTAGCCCACTGGTCTCTTCTACGCTTATCCCCCAATTCCCTTGATACCTCTATTCTTAAAGAAAGCCACTCGGTTGAGATGCAAGGTGATCCTCATTACCCCATTCTGGCCTCGTCAAGTGTGGTTCCCCTTCCTCCGGCCTCATCTGTTACAGCCTTCATGGATCCTGGACACTCGTCCAGACTTAATTCTCACCCCCAAGGGTTGACTCACCTGATTCTGTCCACTCTCAAGCTGACAGCTTGGTTTCTCCACTTCTGTTAGTCACCAGGCCGGAAGCACTTTCCTCAACGGTTCGCGACAGCATTCTGGCCTCCCATAAACCATCCACCAGAAACCTTTACAGAGATAAATGGAAAAGGTTTTCTCTTTGGTCTAAAGAACGGATGCTAGATCCCTTCTCAGCCCCTGTCTCTGTCATCCTTCAATACCTTTCTGGGTTCTTTGAAAACTGAGCCTCCGCTTCTACCATACGAGTCCATTTAGCAGCAATTTCCAATTTTCATAACTGAGTACAGGGCATCCCAATTATGTCCATTCACCTGTGCAAAAACTTTCTCAAAGGAGTGTTTCACAGCAGACCTCCAATTAGACGTCCCTTAGAGACATGGAATCTAAACCGCAGTCTCTTTCTCAACCCCTCCTTAGAGCCTGCTGCCAAATGTGATCTCAGATTTCTCTCATGGAAATCTCTCCTTTTGGTAGGTGTCACTTCAGCTAGATGCATCTCAGAATTACAGGCCTTATGCATCAAGAGACCGTACCTGATATTTCATAAAGACAGAGTATCTCTAAGTACCAATCCATCCTTTCTCCCCAAAGTGGTTTCTGATTTTTCTGTGAATCAATCTATTGAGCTCCCAGTGTTCTTTTTTTTTTTTCCGAATTATTCCAATAAAAGAGAATACTGCCTACACTCCTTGGATGTGCATAGACAACTGTGCTTTTACCTAGACAGGACTAAATCTATACGCAAGACAGACCAGCTTTTCATTTCCTTCTCTGGCCCAAGGATGGGATATGCTGGGTCAAAAGTCACTTTATTTCCTATTCATACTCTCGTACAAATGAACCTAGACCTCACAATATCAAAGCACATTCAACTAGAGCTATAGCAACCTCTGTAGCTTTTCACTCCAGAGCCTCTATGGACGACATTTGTGCAGCATCCATTTGGGCTAAACCACACACTTTCATCAAACATTACAAGTTGGATATGGTCTCCAGAGGAAGAGTGGTCTTTGGCTCAGTGGTGCTCAGGAATGTGCTTCCATAAGGACCACCCAGGTTTTTCAGGTAGCTTGGGATTCTGACCCATCAGTGATGAATGGAAAGAAGATTAACAACATCAGATAAAGAAGTTATGTCTTACCATAGAGTTCTGTCTGTGTTGTTGTTCTTCCATTCTTCACATCCCACCCTCCATTCCCCCACTCCGTTCCCCCACCAAAGACTCCTGGTGGATTTCATAGGTCTTTGGTGTTTCAGGGTTTTTCCACAGCAATGGGCTCTGCTTTACTTCTATATGTCTTATGCAAACTCAATCTGAGATAACGGGAAGAAGGGCGTTGTGGGTAGCAGCTTAGCTCGAGAGTTTTTGGTGTACGCGAGCTTGGTATTAGGCTGACACGGTTCCGAGGGGCTCTGAACCGAACCCATCAGTTATGAATGGAAGGAGATCAACAACACAGATGGGACGTTATGGTAAGACAGCTTCTTTTTTGTAACTGAATTCCAGTTTTCCTGCCAGTTTAGAGACTTCTGCTAGGTCCTTTATCAGTCTGTTCCATTGGTCATTTACCAGTGCACCTAATACTAAATAATCAGCAAGTAGGTTTGTTTTGTTCCCATTTCTTCATATCCATTATGTGTGTATATAAGTTACTTGATCCCAGACCATCACTCTCATTGCTGTTACCCGATAAAATTTCTTTCACTTTAGGCTGTTCTGTCCTGCTTGATTGCAAGCTCCAGCCAGCAACAAAACATGGGTAGTGGATGTTCATCGTGCATACAGCTGCAGTCATAACAGATGGGTTTTCCTGCCGTCAGGCGGGTCCTCGGCCGAATTCCAAAGTCTAGGTCCGGCGTCGGATGTCTACAATATATGTGGCTATGACCTCTGTGTTTATAAAAAATTTGGCCACTGAAATCATTTGTGAGGCAGCCCCTTGGGACCATATCTTTAAGTGCTATAAGCCAGTCATATGAGTAGCTTACCACAGCATTAGAATGTTTGAGTTTGATATCTGCTCAGTCCAAATATAGGCCAGGCTTTATCACTGCTGTTTTTCATTACATGCTTTAGATTCCATGTGAATAGCTTCCTTCTGTTGCCTTGGTTCCCCCTGCTGGATAAGGAATAATGTTTGTGTAACTCATCATAACCGTAGAAGTTTGAGTATGAGTTCCCAGACTTCTTTCCCCTAAATTTTTTACCTTTCTTTTAACTTGATCCCCTAGGACTGGGACCCAAGTTTCAGCTTAGTAACCTCCAAATTTTCTTTTAGAAGGTTAAATGTGTTCTATTCATATTTTTCATTATAAAAAAAAAAAAACAGAGTAAAACAGCTAATGCAAGTGTCTCTGTGGTCTTTGCAAAGCAGAGACCAAGAATTTTCTTTTTCCTCTGATGTGAGTGCAGTTCATAATGCGATTTCAGCCATACAAACTGGAGTATTGGTGTGAGCATCTTGTTATAAGCTGTATGTCAGTCTGGTAGATAAGGAGGAGGAATTACTGTCATAAGGATGAAATATGTAAAGGTTGGATGGCCACCTTCTCATAACTCTCTTGGATAAAGGAGTATTACTGCAGTAGTAGTCTTCTGCTCAAACATTTTAATGATGTACTTTTTGAGCCATACCATATTAAGCTAAAAGAATTTGAAAGTTTAGTGAGATAATATGCATGAAAGAAATCAGCTGCTGTTCAAGGCTAAACAGTGCCAAGTAGTCAATTGGAAAAGGGCAGTATAAGTGAAGAACTGATGGGAACGACTGGAGTAACCGGAGAAGATGTCGGAGAGATGAAACAGCGCAGCTAGGAATGAAGAGTACAAACGGAACAGAGTAGACAAAATAGTCTCAGGAAGGAGCCATTTGAAAAGTGGAATTATTGAAAGTCGATATAAAAGAGGTTGAAAGTCATAAAATGTTTAGGATAGATTAGCAAAAGAATTTCTGATCAGGAGAGTAGATTTTGTCATGAGGTATTAACTTGTAATTGTTTGCATAAACCAGTTTTGTTATGAAACATTTATCCTAGTTGTACCGCTTAGTAACCTTAGTCATTTTACATAACTTGCCTCAAAGCATGATGTTGTTAAATGAGATTCAAATACTGATCTAGGTCCTGTGTTGCATTATAACTTTGAACTGAAGGTACTTGTAAATTAATTGATACTAATACATCTGTAGAAAACAGTATTTACAAGTACCTTCATTATAACTTTGAACTGAAGGTACTTGTAAATTAATTGATACTAATACATCTGTAGAAAACAGTATTTCCTTTTTTTTGTCCTTCTGATATCATGTTTGAGAATTTTGCTTACTCTCTCTGCCTCTTGCAGTATACTTTGAGAAATTTTTATCGGTTGTAGGTTATTTTTGAATAAATCCTCAATTTCTTTACTAAATCTGTTATTAGTTAATATTGCTTGGAGTAATAATTCCAGTATTTTCAAAACTACTTGGTTTGTACTATGCAGATGAACTATTAAACTGTATTTATTAACATATTTAGAAGTCACTAATTACAGATCTTGTATGTTCTGTTTTTAAAGAATTAATATTAAAAGGTTATTTAAGAATCCAGATTCGTAAGACAAAAAATAAAATTAAAAAAAGGAATGTAATATAAAAAGTAGCACTATGATGCCAGGGAACGAGCAGTTAATATTTAATGAAAGCATAGACTAAGAGCTTCAGAATGTGCTGTTCCTTTGTAATCATTTTGTGGAAGACTGATTTGAGGTTATGCATTCCAAATGTCGATTAGCATCATATCCTTACTTAGCCAAAGTCATTAAAATGAAGAACTCGGAAAAGTTCATTACCTAGTGGAAGGAAATGATGAATACATTATATCTGAGGACATCTCAGATATACGAGATGATGTCAGTGCAATGCCTACTTAGTAAATAATTTGAGTTCAATATATTTTCTCAAAGTTTATTAGCAACATTGGTCGCAGAAGCTTTTATATTAGCAACACTGGTCTCAGAAGTACCCATCAACAATACAGTCACTTTGAATTGAAAAGGCCCCTGGTTTTGATGACTGGGATTTAATTTAATAAAGATGTTAAAAATAGATATTTATTATCACTTAAGACACAAACATACATTTATATGAAATAAAACAAACTGTGTTAACATGTTCACAGTTACTAACATTATACATCACATTTAACATTACATAAATTGCTCAATTCCGGTCTTCCCATAAACCTCACTGCTCCTCCAAAACATTGTTCTGTATGTATTGTTCCACAGTTTTCCATGTTTCTTCTATGCAGTTTGCTCCTACCCTTTTCTAAGTGTCCCACTTCTAGTAAGAATAATCACTGCTTCAAGTACAGTTGGTTTAAACTTTGATTTCCATTTTCTAGTACTTGCTTTTTTGACAGCCACCAGACTTAAACTTAAAAAGGCCTCACTATGTCTAGGTAATTCAGATCCTATATTCCAGCTCAAAAAGAAATTCTTAAGTTCCACCCATATTTCTGACAGACTGCTCTATAGGGAATTTTTAGTCTGCCAACTCATTATTCTCCCAAAGCATATGTTCCCATTTACCTCTTTCGTTCCCATCATATCTCCAACATTTGCCATCTACCTAAGGAAAAATTCTTTGTGATTTTCTTGTGATATAAAAATACCTATGCAAACACTTCCAAGTAAAAATCCTAAATCTTCTAGACTCTGTTGCATTTTCAGAACCATATATTTGTCCTCCTTTTTGTTTCCTTGTGGATTGTTAATATATATTTATTGAGAGAAATGTACATGTATTTGGTGTGAAGATGTTTGAGTTGTATGTGAATGAGACAAACACTGTCTGTTTCTAATCTGCATAGTTGCTGCATGCATTCTAAAAATTGCAACCCTGTAGTTCTTAAGGATGGATATTAAAATGCAAACCCATATACTTGCAGAGAATGTAGTCTGATTTGCTGTGAAGATGTACATCATCTGTAACGTTTACCTTGTAGGAATTACAATCATTTGGCAGATAAAATTTTCCCTGGCTGTCAGCTCTACCTCTTGTTTCTTACAATGGACCATAGAATCACCTCTCTGCAGTGCTTTTCTGCTGCAAAAAACATTTGATTAGAGAAAAATTAACTCCAGCTACCGTTTGTCTTCAAAGAAAGAAAACGTGTTTTTGTATAAATTTTGATCTGAATACTTGTTTTTCTTTCCTTTTTAGTTTTCCCTTCATCCTGAGGGTATAATATTTTTTTAAATCAGTTTTCAGATTTGTTTTTAAGTTTTGCTGTTGTCTTGCTGAAGCCTACCATTTTGCTTATCTCTGTGACTTCCATTTCCGACTCTACCTATAACAGGCAAATTACACCTTCCCCTCTTGAAAATAGGCTCTGTCCTAGTCGGACTTTTCCTTTTCAACAAATGGTAAGTAAATCAGATTTTCCTGTCTTGCTGTTACATTCCCAAGACTGACCGTCATTGGTTGTTATTTGAGTACCAGCATTTGTAAGGCATTTTGTGCCCTCAAAGACTTTAACCTCCTCTTTCATTCCAGATTTCGACCACAGAAATGCACCTTAAAATGTGTAAAGGCTGATGGCAGTGCTGGTCATTTTTGTAACCATGCCAGGCTTCAAATGAGAGGTGTGTAGTAGACTCAAGTCCCTTGACATTCACATGTCCACACTCATTTTCCTTTGCAGCTATTTAAGATTATTCAGTCACGTTCAGTGTGGTGGCCTGGAATTTGGGTTTGGAATCATTTCCTCATACAGACTTCTTATGTGACAGTGATCCTGAGTGCATCTGTCCTTGAATGGGTGGGTGAGGGGCTCTACAGTGAGCAAATGGCTTAAGGAAGCTAGGCACTTTAGATTTCTTGTTTTACCTGTCAGGATCCCGGAAATGAGGGTGTCCCTGTTATACTTGAAATGCATTCCAGTACTCTGCTCACAGAGGCATCTGTTCAGTGGATAATATGGCTGTAACCATAACTCTGCAAACAAAGAGGAATACATTCTTATCTGATATGCTTAAAGGTCATAAAGTTGTGGTAGTAGGCCGGTAGCATTTCTCTTTTGGCAGTAACTCATTCTCTTGTGGAGGCCAGCTCCATAGCTTTCAGGTTAAGCTTCGACTCCAGTTGCCTCAGAACTGGTGAGACAAGTGTGACAGTGTCCAGGAGAATGTCTTGCATCTGGGGATCTCATTGCTTCCCCATCCATTTTCATAGTTTTGGCTCTTCTTGCTCATCCATCTTCCAGGAATTTGGGCACTGGGTGCCCTTGCCCCCACTGGTCTTTAGATGGTTTTCATTGCTTGCATTATTTCCTTTAAAGTTTATTCAGAAGGCCAGTGTAATTCTAATTGCATACGTCTGACCCAGGGAGACTTGTTTCCATCTTCAGCAGCAACTTCTCAAATCTTTCTTCCTTCTAAAACACAACTGATGCATCTTTTGAGGATGATTTTCATGTACTAAAACAAGCCTCATGGCTGCTTCAATTCCAGTGACTGTCAGATCCCTTGACTTCTCATATACGGTAGTGTCTGTCTTCTGCTCTATCCAGAGACCATCTTCTCGGAACGTATGCAAGGAAAAGTTGGCAAGATTCTCTGAGGTACCAGTCAGGACTAAGACCCTTTTTGGCACCTTTTCTCCAAGCTAAGTTATCCATCATTAGATGTTCATCGTGCATAAAGCTGCAGTAATCACATATGGGTTCTCTGCCGTCAGGCGGGTCCCCGGTCGGCCGAATTCCAAAGTCTTGGTCCGGCGTCGGTTGTTGTTGCCTTCTTCCCTGACGTCAGTGCAACAGGGGTATACAAGTAACAGCCGACGCCATGTTCTCCAGTCTTTTTTGCCGCCCGGTGCCCGAAGCAGAAAGCAGTTCGCAAGTGCCGGTCGGCCAGCTCCTGAATTTATGAAAAATTGGAAACCGAAGTCGTCTTTAAAGCTAAGTACCGTGTTGGGGAAACTTTTCTTGCCTCAGACTGATGTCAGACAAAGTTAACAATTGTATTTCTTGTGAGAAGCAAATACCGCATAAGGATTTCCATTCCCTCTGCATACCTTGTTTAGGCCCAGACCACGACGTCTGGAGCTGTCGCTTTTGCGCTACTTTCAATAAACGCACTATTAAGCTTCGGGCGGAGTTCGCCCAACATTATTTTGGTAAAGCCTTTGATTATAAAATGTCGTCGAATACTCCGACTACCGTTTTGTGCAAAAAACGAAAGGACAAGGACCGACATGCGAGGTCCGCGGTCTCCACCGACACCATGCCAAAACCGGCTGCACGTGGTCCGGTTCTCAGCGAGACGCCTATGCAGTCCCTGACTACCGACGACACTTCATTGGCGGAGTCTTCTGTACCCGAGACTGCTGGTACCTTGGCCCTAACTCAGACTACAACCACCGAAACCACTGTGAGTGTTGAGCCTCCTAATGTGGACAGGTCCACTTCCACCCAGGGTGTATTTAGACCCTCCTCTTCCTTTTCCATTAAGGCCTTCACTAAGTCCAAATCAGCCATGCATCCCAAGAGGCCTGTTGCACAGGGCCCATCCCCAGGCCCCATGCCTAAAAAGCAGATGCTTAAAATGGCTGAAGATTTAATTTCCTATATCAGGGGTTCCCAACCCCCTCCAGACAAGAGACCCAGAGTGGAGGAAGACTCTCCCTCTTCTGAACAGGGCTCCATTTTCTCAGAACATTCTGATGTGGAGGAACACTCGTACTCCCCTTATGAAGATTCTGATGCAGAACAGTCCATTCCTTCTGTATCTCCCCAGAGGATTTTTCTTTTTGGGAAACCTTGCACACCTTGAGGGAGCACTTCCATTGGGAAGGCCAAGACTTTTCTGATTCCAAGAAAAGGCTTAGGGAATTTCTTTTGTTACCTCAACACAGACCTCTGGCTATTCCTTCTGTCCTGGACATACTTGATGATGTTTACTCGGAGGCTTGTCTCAATCCGGATTCCCTGCCTCCTGCACCAGTCAAACCTGATAGGTATTACAGAGTCCCTAACTCTCACCAATTTCTTTTCAAAAGCCATAATGCTGACCCTGAGACCATTTCTCAAGGCCCCAAGGGAATGAAGGCCTCTACTACCAAGAATCCACTACCTTCCGAAAGGGAATCTAGATCCTTAGAAAGAGGGGGGGGAGGTATACACCTCGACCACCCTAGCCATGAGGGCCTTAAATTGTCAGTTCCATATGCTTAAATATCAGCAGTTTCTGTTATCTCAATTAAGGAACAAATTATCTCAACCTGAACAACCAGATTTGAAGGAATTGCAGGATATGATACATAGTGCAGAACAAGTGGGTAAACACACCTTACAATGTGGTTATGATGCCTTAGAGGCCTCAAGTAGAGCTGCTGCTACAGGAGCAGTCATTCGTAGACATGCCTGGCTTAGAGAACAAAGCTTGCCTGATCATGTTAAAGCTAAACTACTAGATGCTCCTTTACAAAAGGATGTGCTATTTGGTACTAATGCTGAGGAGATACTACGCAAAATGGAAGAAAAAGCTAAATCTATGCAAACTGTCAAGGCTTTACTACAGGTCCAGCCACCTCGTTTTAGTAGAAATTGGCTTACAAAAAACTGGTCCTTTCCAGCCACAGACAAACCCCAAAGAGGTAGATACAGGCGCTCAAGGGGCAGAGGACAATCTCAAGGATCATATAGAGGCAGGCAATGGCCAACTCAAGCACCAAGAGGTGGCGAAGACAGACAAATGGATCCTGGACATAATAAACAGAGGTTACAGATTTCATTTTTTCACACTCTTCCAAAAATGAGAGGCATGCCAAACCTGCCACACAATCAAAGGGCAGAGGCACAAATACAAATTACAAAACTCATGGACATGAAAGCCATTCAAGAGGTTCCGACTCACGAACAAGGCCAAGGTTTTTATTCCAGACTTTTCCTGGTACCAAGAAAAGGAACCGACTGGAGATCCGTTTTGGACTTATCCATCCTAAATACATTTCTACTCGTACCAAAATTCAAGATGCTCACATTACAGCAGCTTCTTCCCATGCTGGGCAAGGAGTTTTGGCTGGTAACATTGGACCTCAAGGAGGCATACCTGCATGCCCCAATCAGACAAAGCTGCAGAAGATACCTCAGATTTCTTGCAGGTTCAATCCACTATCAATTCTCTGCATTGCCCTTTGGCTTATCTACTGCGCCCAGAGTATTCACAAAATGCCTGGCATCAGTAATTGCCTACTGCAGACTTCAAGGGATACAAATCTACCCTTATTTGGACGACTGCCTGATCTAAGCGGACAGCAAGCACACTCTTCTGGAACATCTGGCTTATGCAACACGGTTACTGAATTCTCTGGGATACACAATCAACAAAGAGAAATCCAGGCTAATACCATCTCAGAAAATAACTTTCCTGGGTGCCAACTTGGACACAAACACCCAGATGGCCTATCTTACGCCAGAAAAACAAGGGCAACTAACTCAGTACTTCAAAACACTAGCAAATTGTACCAGGCTTACTGCAAGGAAAATCCTGCAGGCTCTGGGCTTCATGGCATCTTGCATTCTTTTAATCCCATGTGCAAAGTTGCATATGAGAAAACTTCAATGGTACCTAAAAAGCCTATGGTCTCAACACAGCCACAATTTGGAAACAATAATACCAATAATTCCATGTTTGCAAAAGGAATTTCTATGGTGGGCCCAAGCATGTCAAACAAACACAGGTCTCCCATTCTGCAAGCCTCAAGCAAATCAAGTCATCACAACAGACGCCTCAGATTACGCCTGGGGGGCACACATGACAGGCAGGTGCATTCAGGGCAAATGGTCCCAAAAGGAAAAGCACCTTCACATCAATGAAAAAGAAATGCTAGCAGTAATAAATGCAATTACAGCATTCAAGGACCTCCTGCATCCAGGGTAATTATTGATAAAAACAGACACCACCACAGTGATGTGGTACATAAACAAACAAGGAGGAACACATTCATATCCCCTGTGCAGACTAGCCATGACGCTTTGGAACTTGGCTCTGGAATGGCAAATCGAACTTCAAGCACAGTACTTGACAGGTTTGGAAAACACGCTGGCAGACAATCTAAGCAGGAATATGACAGATCCACACGAATGGAAGCTGCATCCACAGGTGTTTACAAAGATAATCCAAGCATGGGGAAGGCCAGACATAGATCTCTTCGCCTCCCACAGGAACCATCAACTGGAAAAGTTTTGTTCAAGGACTTTTCATCCAAAGGCCTGGAGGGTGGACGCCCTTTCATTCAGTTGGACAGCATGGACAGTGTACGCTTTCCCACCTCTGCCTCTTCTACCCAAGGTGCTCTTGAAAGCAAGAGCAGACAGGCCGAAGATGATACTGATTGCTCCAGACTGGTCAAGACAGCACTGGTACCCACTCCTAAGGAGCCTAACACATACTCCTCCCTGGCCTCTACCTCTAATGCCTCTTCTGCTAACTCAGCACAGCTACAAAACTCTTCACAGTCAGCTGAAAACACTCAATCTTGCTGCATGGAAAATTCCTTAATACCACAGCAGACCCTACTCTCCAAAGAGGTTCAGGATGTCATTCTGGAGGCCAGAAGGCCATCTACTAGGAAGACTTACTCCGCAAAATGGAAACGGTTTTGCTCATGGAATGAGAAAAAAGGCCAGGACCCTAGAAAACTGAATTTGCCTCTGGTATTACAGTATCTAGCTGAGATGCTGAACAGTGGACTTTCATTTTCCTCCATAAAAATCCATGCCTCAGCCATTTCTGCAGAATTCAACACGGATCCACCGTTATTCTCTCACCCACTTTTAAGACAGTTCCTCAGAGGGGCTAAGAATATAAGACCACCAAGGAAACAACCAGTGCCAGCCTGGGATCTTAATTCCATTCTAGAAAAATTAACATTGCCTCCCTTTGAACCAGCTGCCTCAACAGATTTCCAGTATTTGTCCTGGAAAACAGCTTTCCTTCTGGCCATTACCTCAGCTCGTAGGGTTTCGGAACTACAAGCCCTCATGGCTGTGCAGCCCTTTCTTATCTTCCATCAGGACAGGGTTTCCCTTCGAACCAACCCGTCATTTATGCCTAAAGTGGTATCCAGGGTAGCTTTAAATCAAGCCATACACTTACTTACCTTTTACCCTAATCCTCAAAACAAAGGAGAAAGGCTGCTACATTCCTTAGACATCCATAGACAGCTACGTTACTATTTGGACAGAACAAAGCCTTTCAGGAAATCACAACAACTTTTTGTCTATGCTGTAGGAGCTCAAGGGAAGCCTGTTATCAAACAGACAATCTCTAAATGGATAGGCCACTGCATACGATTTTGTTACTCCTATCATGGGAAATCTGTCCCTGTAGACATCAGACCACACTCCACCAGGGCCACAGCTACCTCTACAGCCTTCTTCAGAGGAGTTCCTACCAAAGATATCTTGGAGGCAGCCACTTGGAGTTTTGAACATACCTTCCCAAGACACTACCACCTGCCTTTATATTCCAAAACTAGAGCAGGCTTTGCTACTGCTGTGTTGCAGGGCATTCTGGCTCACCCCGGTTCTACCTAGTGCCTACCACCCTGTGCGTAGCTTTGGGATTCTACCCATATATGATTACTGCAGCTGTATGCACGATGAACATAGTACAGTTTTGTACCTACCATAAATGTAGATGTTCGAGTGCTAATACAGCTGCAGTACAGGTTTTCCTCCCTCCTTCCCCTCTAGGTATAGGACTAGTGGCTATCTCCTCATCATACAACTTATTTTGGGTTATCCTCATATGGTGTATTTGCTTGCAACTACTCTTTTTTTGATAACATTGCATTGCTTGTATATATCATGTGTATGTATATATATATATATATATATATATATATATATATATATATAATTTATCTATTGCCTTCCTTTTGGGGGCACCTGACATCTGGGGCAAGAAAGACTGGAGAACATGGCGTCGGCTGTTAATTGTATACCCCTGTCGCACTGACGTCAGGGAAGAAGGCGATAACAACTGACGCTGGACCAAGACTTTGGAATTCGGCCGACCGGGGACCCGCCTGACGGCAGAGAACCCATATGTGATTACTGCAGCTGTATTGGCACTCTAACATCTACATTTATGGTAGGTACAAAACTGTACTTTTTTTTCACATAGGTCATAGCTATTCTGCTGTAAAGGTGCACTTGGCAGCCATTTCTGATTTTCACATAGGGAAGACCACTTTTTGCCATAGCGTCTGTCAAAGAAGCTATGCAGAGAATTTCTTCAAGGCTTTTTTGATCATAACCTTCAGTAAGAGACCCATTTCCCCTATAGGATGTTTACTGTGTGCTGGAAAAAACTGACCATTCTTTCAACCCAGCCGTTATCAGATGACATGAAGTTTTATCTCGGAAAATTATTTTCCTAGTGGCAGCACATCCACCAGAAGAATTTCAGAACTTCAAGCTGTTTCCTAGTGGCAGCACATCCACCAGAAGAATTTCAGAACTTCAAGCTGTTTCTGTCAAGTCTCCATACCTGCTTTTTTTCTGTCATTGAGATGGCTACTCTTGGAAATAATTCATCCTGTATGCCTAGACTGGTTGTGGAAACCAGTTGACTGACCTGTTAGCTTTTTTGCCTGCCCATACTAATTGCAGGAGAACCTGCTTCACCTCTTTCATTGTGTGGATATCCATATACTACTGTCATACTACTTGAACTGAGCACTGGAGGAATGATTAGCTTTATCTCCTTTAATAGATGATAGGCGGATAATAGTGACATTAGACAGTCAACAGGTAGTTTAACTGTATTTGCTTTTTCTACAGTAAATAGGTTTCCATTGCAAACATTTTCCATAACACCCTTGTGACCTTATCCTGAGAATACATTTGATGACATTTGTGCTACTGCCTGCAGTTATAAATTGAATATTGTCTCCAGGTCCTGGTCTTCTTTGAATTTCTGTTATGAGACCTTCTATTAGAGTGGTCACCTATGAGGATTAGCTAGGGATTCTGTCACTTGTGTTACCAAAGAGTGACTTCTGTTTACTAATTGAGTATATCAACCCCTCCTTTAATACCATCCCCTCCCTTTTTTTGAACACGTCAACCCTGTGCTATTTACACACATTGTCTTATCTGTATATTTCTTATTTATCATGTTCTTCATGTTGTGATTGTAATACTTTATGCTAACACTTGTATGTTTCTTATTTTGTTTTGTAGTTACTACTTTACCAATGTATTGTGTTTTTACGTCCAGGCTGAGCATGATGTAGGTCCACAGTGGATTGGTGCTATACCCTGGGTGACAAATTTAAATAAATGTTTTTTGGATTATTTAGCCCTGTTTGAGTGGTGTTTTAGCTAATAATCCCAGCCTTACATTGTCACGATGAAGTGTTTGCTGGAGAGCTTGCTAGAAAAGTGTCCATTGCTTAGAAGTAGAATGTTTTTAGTTTTTGTATTTTTGTAGGACTTTTTATTTCTAATAGTTGCCTCTAAACATTGATTTGCTTTTCATATTGCCTTGATGTTAAGTTAGGTGTTTCATATTGGTTTTATTCAGAAGATGATTGGAGTAAGTGTCTGATTTGATATGATAGCATGGAACGACACTTAAGTGTAATTTTTTTCTCATAGTGAGCTGTAGGGAGACACCTGTTGTCCAAAAGGAACAAGAAGGTATTATTCGCAGCCCACTTTTCATCTTGCCCCAGCAGTGGTGGAACTGTTCCTGGATCATAGTTGTAGCACGAAATGAAGTTCTTAATCTCAGGTAAGAAAAGTTGATAAGCTGCCTTGTTAGAATGCATATATGTAAATGCTTAAGCCATGCAGTTTATTAGAATATTTTATTTCTTGTCTTTGCTTTGTTTTCTTTTCTTCATTTTTTTTCTTTTCCAGGGTTTGAAGAGTTCACATTAAAAATAACATTTGACCCTCCTTTAATGTTCTTTCTGTTATGGGCTTTAATATAACTTAATAAGGGTACTGGTTCTTTCTATGGTGCTGTAGCAGTATATGACTACTGAGAACTGAAAGCTTTTGTTTCTTAGGTTTTGTTGACATTCTAGGTTTCTTGGGCATTTATTAGGAACTACATTTGCTTGACTGTATTAGTCCAACTAAGTTTGTGGCTCATTTGCTGAAGAGACCCATACTGATATTTTTGTAGGTAAGAGAAATCTAGCTGTGATACTGAGGAAATTCCTCTACTCTTTTTCTGGTACTGCTACCAGAGACGAAATGGTGGAGATGCTTCATCTTCAGTCACTTTTCTTTTCATTGGACAGCAATGGCCAAATCATAGAAATAGAAGATGGAGATGAAAAGGTTGGATAAGTTGCAAGAGGTAGGAAGAGCTGTGGTGGTGAAATGAGAATTAACAGGCTCAGGCTGTAGGTCAGAAGACTGAAGTCATATTTGAAACTATTAATGGAATAAATGTTGAGCAAATGATGGAAATAGATGTAGTGAGCAAGGTCATTGGCTGCCACAACCTGTTTGAAATTGCGGAAGGAGTCAAAATTGGATACTTGCCAGAAATTGGTGAAATGGAACTAAGAGTCTGTCAAGTGAAAATGATGATATATATGCTTTGTGTGTGTGTGTGTGTGTGTGTGTGTGTGTGTGTGTGTGTGTGTGTGTGTGTGTGTGTGTGTGTGTATGTATATGAGATATATATATATATATATATATATATATATATATATATATATATATATATATATATATGGGTCCCCTTCAGATGATTGATTGAACTTTTAAAAGTTTGACTTTCATATGGCTGAGATCATATGGTCAAACTTTTAAAAACTCGACCAATCTGAATGGAGATCTCCATACAGTGCAGAATGGGAAGATTTCCCATTACCGCAATATTGGAGTTAGTATATTTAAGTAGTGGGGGGTGTGGGTGCAGGGGGGGGGGCTTTCCCCCCTGCTAAACAGAGTTATTTTTTTTTTTTGGTGTGTTATGGCGTTTAGTTTACATGGTCGATGTTTCAAATGTTCGATCATGTGGTCTCGGCCATATGAAAGTCGAACATCTGAGTTTTCGATCAAGTAAAGTAGACCCATATTTATATGTATTTTGGATTTGATTCCAAATGCAGTATTAGTACAGAGGAACACATGGAAAGAAACTGATAAGGGGATACCGCAGTTGGCCATTTCTTTTATACAGAAGTGGTTCATGGGCAGAAACAAGATGGCGCTTTAATCAATGCTAGGAAAGAAATGTAAAGTAAACAACAAAATGCAAGACTGAACATATATTGAACATGAGATTGCAAGTTAAAGCAGACGACTTGTGTTTGCAGTTATTAAAATACATAGAAGTATTGGTGAATAACATGAGCTGTTTTTGCATATGGGAAAACAAGTATTTGCAGAAATGCCTTTTGAGATTACCAAATGTGTGATTTGTTTAAACAACTTGGTAAGAGAGAAAAGGTGTTTTTGTGTTTTTCTGTGGTGACAAATTAATGTTTTTGACTGTAACTAATCAGCAGAAAATAAACTAATAATATTTTTTTCAAAATGTTGTTGTAACACAACCTGAAATTGCAAAAATGTGTCAGGGCTGTTGCCAGTGTTGAAAAACCAATGGGCTTATCCAGGTTATGGATCGGGGAGGTGGGTAGCTGTAAGAAAACTATACCTAACTGTTGGTGAAGATGTGCATTTGTATTTTGTAGTTGAGATCAAAGGCCATAAAAGGCATTTTTTGAAGCGAGAGATTATTAAATCTTTTGCTAATAAGCAGAATCAGATTAAAGACTGTGGAAAATGAAGTATGTTCTTTATGTGAAGATATAAAGGTAATTTTATGTGGAAGTTTCAACTGGCCTGCACAAACATGTTAAGAAAAGGGATATTTTTGGCCAGTCTCCCCACTGCATAATAAATCTGGAACAAAAAGAATAGACAATAAAAATATGCCATTGTTAGAGGAAGAGCAGAAGAAAAATAAAGAGCAAAACAATGATGCCGAAACAGAGACATAAGAGAGATGATTAGGGAAGCCTGTTTAGACAGAGTTGCAAACACTGAAATAAAGCACTGGAATATAAGTGAAATCCGAAGGGAGGAAAGATGTAGAAAAAGAATGTTAATGTTACTTTATCTGTATTCAGTCTTGCTACGTTCTAAGTTTTGCTGTGTATTCCTTTGTATATAATATTGTTGACTAAAAGACCTTGATGTATTTTTTGCTCTCTGAACTCAAGTCTTGGCTGAAGAATCAGTAGACCAGGCTAATATTTCATTCGA
>NC_056750.1:624679091-624757798 GCF_019279795.1 Protopterus annectens | reverse complement strand
TGTTGGAGGGGGGGTATTTGTTGTAGGCTTAAGTTTAACAAAAAAAAAAAAAACGATATCAACATGCTTTTATCTGTTGTGTTGTGAAGCCAAGAGGGTGTGTCAGCAGTAAAAGATTTTGTCCCATCATTTTGTGGTGGTGCTGCACATTTCAGAAGAGGCAAACTCCTTAGAGGGTAGAATACAGCAGTGTCCCTTAGCACTTTACGAGTAATCTCTCAATCACATGGCTGCTAAGAAGTTCTTTTGTCTGTGGAGTGTTGCAGAATATGACCTGCTTGCCTCTCCAAGCAGCATAAAGTGCTGCAACTCCTTTTCATTGATGCCTTCTCTAGGAGGTTGTACTAGGGAAACACTTTCCATATCCTTGACCAAGTGACCTGTTTTGCATATTTTCCTTATGCAAAGGTACCAATCCATCATCCAAGTCCAGTTTGAAGGATGAGAATGTTGTTTTGTACAGCTTAACCTGCTCAGGCAACCTGTTCTAGAGATGGAGAAGAGCTGTGCAGTGAATCCGTTTCTCCATCATGTATTGTTTATATGCTGGTGAAGATTTAGGTCTTTGGTTCTGGTCTCTTGTAAGCTGTTAGACTTGCGGAGATATAAGAGATTAAGGACAGTGTGGTCTTTAGTGGTAGTTGAGGGCAGATCACATCTCATGAGTAAAATTATAGAACTTTTAGCCTGTCTAGATAGTTCAGGGTCTTAAAGCCCGAAATCCTTTCAGTTAGGAACCTGCTGTAACTTTCTAGTTGTTTAATATGTCAAGTGAACTACATCCTGAAGGGGGCATTGTGCTCTGTAATTGGTCTAATATGTGTCGAATGTAAGTGAATGATGACATCTTTAGAGCCATTTGATATACACTTGGCTGTTGTGCTGAGTATAAGGATTTTCTGGTTGTAGCTACCGCATAGTTATTGAAGGAGAAGAAAGTGTCAACCTATATACCCGGGTCCCTGACTCCATCTTCTGTTAGTAGTGAAGTATTGTCTATAGTGTATATTGAGGGTAGGAGCTTGACAAATGAAATGATACTTGAGTGTTTTTTTTAATTTGAGCCTATTTTCAGCACAAGTGTTTACTAGGAAAAGTTCTTTCTGAAAGGTGTAAGGTGTCGGAGTGAGTCTTGATTAGTAACACCCAGTTTTCAGTTGTCTAGAAACTTAGTTAAACAGAGGTCCTGGTTTTCAGGTTTGGGTGTCAGGGAAGTAAATGCTGAAAAGGAGGAGTGCCAGTATAGAGCCCTGGGGGATTCCACTGGTTATCTTCATACTTTCACATAAGGCACCTGAGGGGTGTGAGGAGGTGTAGGGGGGATTGAAATGTTTATTTATTTATTTTTTTTAATTTTTTTTTTTAATTTGCTGGCATGCTTGAAGGGTATTCTTCACATGAGTAGTGACATATTGACATTTTCATTTTTGATGTTCGTAGTGCCTATATTTGGGTGTTTTTATCATTTTAAGTGTACATGTATACATGTGCATGTACACACAGTGATAAAAATAAAATGTTTTCACTTTTAGTCAGCAGATTTTTAAGGTTGAGTCAATAGATTGTTTGAACCATCTTAGTTGTGATAATTCTGAAAACTTTCCTGTATTGCAAAGTAGTTTGGTCAGGTTGTCTTTGATTAACATGGACAAAGATACCAAGGCCTCTGGATTCAAAAATGTAAACACTGTGGACATAAAATCCCTCCGAGTGCACAGATGACTTGTGCTTCGTATGTATTGGAGTGTGGCATTTGGTTGTAGATGGTCTTTTCCAAGAACTTTAACTCCTGAACTCTCTTAGACTGTCACAATTAGTTGGTATTAAAAGGGCTTCTGTGATTGGGTGCGACCAACTAAAATAAGGAGAGAGACCAGGATAAGGACAGATAGCCCTTAAAGCCTGTTTTCTTGGAAAAGAAAAAGGAGGAGAAAAGGACAGATGATTCAGAAGTCTCGATTCTAGAGAAGTTATCTACTGTGGATATTCTGTGGACATCAACCTCATCCCCTCCTTGCCAAGGACCTTCTACCCTAATGACTCCTCCTAGGTTGGTCACTCTCCCAAGATAGGAGTCTTTGGGTACTACTTTGTTGGTTCCAAGGAGGAAAGCAAGGAGCTTCTTTGAGTTCAAGCTTTCATGCTTTTTGCCTGCCGTATGGCTTTAGCCACTTCCTTTCATTATTATAGGTCCCTTCAGAGCCCAACTCAACTAGATGGGAGCAGATGTCAACATTCATGAAATTTCAGTTGCAGTATTGTGTCATTTTGGCCACCTCTGTGTCCAGGGTGGCTGGAGATGAACCCAAATCTTCCTACAGTGTTGTTCCTTCTCTGGGCCCTGTTTTGGCTCCTGTAGTGTTGGACCTGGTATTCTAGCCTGTTCTGATTCCTTCTCTGCCAAAGGATAATTTTTATTCATTGTCGGTGCAAGCCTTGATACCCACTAGAATCAAGAGGCTCAGCATGGAGTGCACCTTTGCTGACTCAGGTCTGTGTTATCTTGGGAGATCATTTTTGAAGATTGATCCACTCAACAATGAAGTGCTCTGTGCCGCAATCTTCCCAAGTGACTTCAGCTTCAGAGGCATCTTTGCCAATGTTTTGCATCAGTATCTTTTCTTCATTGCCGACATTGGTGTGATCTGTGCCAAAGTTTTCAGGCCCAAATACCTCTGTTGACAAATCAACATCTAGGAAGTTTAAGGAGATCTTTTCTCAGGAACTGTTAAGGGCTTCATTGGTTCTGCTCATGGATACTAAGTCTGAAGCTTTCAGCCATGCTCTCATAGGACAGAGGACCTCATAGTTTGACTGCTGAAGTCTGGGATGCATTCATCCCAGGACAGCTCAGACAAGTTGCTCCTTGAGTACTGTTAGGAAGGGACAGTGCAAGAGGGAAGCACTTAGACTTCCCTTCGAAGTCGGTCTTTCCCCAGACAGAGATTTTGAATAAAGGGAGGTTGCCCCCCCCCCCCCAAAGATACCATGTTTGGTGAAATCATGGAAATAGTGAGAGACAGAAGATGAAGGCATATAGACCCCACCTCCCTGGAGGAAGAGCTTTTGAGAGAGGAGTGTAGATCCTCTCCCCCAGCAGTCTTGTTAGTGCCACCCCCTGACAAGGTTGTTTTTATGGTGTGCTGTAAAGTGTGGAAAGAACTACATATAGTTCAGCCTATCCTTAGAAAATTAGAGTGCTGTGGAACCTGAGTGATAGACAGCATTATAGCAAAGAACTATTTGTAGATTCCATAGTGATGTATGCCACCAAGTGTAAGGCCTCAGGGGACATTTTGTAGATTCCATAGTAATGTCTGCCACCAACCGTGAGGCTCTAGAGGACAATCAGACTATTCAGCCTCCTAACAAGGATTCATGGGTAATGGATATGCATCCTTTTCAATCGTTGAATTTAATTATTTGGTGATTATGGTTTGCATTCAGAGGGATGTGGCAAAAAAAATTCAGCTGATACTATTGAACAGTTGCCCTCAGGAGAACTGAGGACACAGCTGGAAAGCCAAGTGGCAGCCATTACATCTGTTTCTTCACTGACTTGATTCATAGTGTATTAAGTGGTTCAGGCATTGCGATGCACCAGCAGGTCTGGCAACTGATTTTGTAGAAAGCTTTAAGGTGGCTTTCATCAATGCCCACATGACGGAGCTTCCTTGTCTGAGAAAAAAGTTAAAAGATAAAATAGTTTCATTGTGAGCAAGAGGTCAAAATGCTCACATTTGTTGGAGTTAAGTTTTCGGCCCCTAAAGTTCCTATCAAAGGCACTAAAAATGTATGAAAATCTTGTGCTTTTGCAAATCCCAGCAGTGCCAACAGAGAGAAAGAGAGCAGCTATGATGAATGATTCAGTGGTAAGAGAAGACTTCTAGTCTAACCACTACCTTAGAAGCAGAGGTGATCTGCACCAACAGGAGTTCATAGGATCCTTGTGAGGATGCCTAAAGGCTGCCCATCTGTGTCATTCTGGAGGCAGTCGAGGAATTTGTTTCCCTCCATCTATTCAAGTGACTGGCTACCATGTGCAACAAGTGGATAAGGGAAATTATATCCAGAGGCTGCTTAATACCGTCTTTAATACTCCCCAGACATCTTCCCCCCATTAGTTCCATCCCTTTAGAAGAGAGCAGTAGAAGGCCCAGGGCCTCAGACCAATTTTCAACTTCAGTTGCTAGAATTGAATAAATTTGTAAACAAAGAAGTCTGATGTTGTCAATCTTCATGTAATTCTTGACTGTGGGCTCTGTTCCGAGCCTCAGAACCGACTCCGCCTTTTATTTCAGCTTGCGCCTTCCAAAATTCTTGAGATACGCAGTACTCATGATGCTCCTCTGTAAATTACCTCGGATCCTGTTTGCTGCTTTGTAGTGTCCGACGCGTTCAGTCATATCTCTCAAGCTTGGGCTATATTTTGTAAGTTTTTTTTTCTATTAATTTCCTATCTTAGCCTATTTTTCACTCTATCTCTATTTCTGTTTACTACCTGCTCCTCTAGCTAGTGTTTAGTATGTGTGTTGAGTTCTCTTCTCTTTCCCGTTCTGTTTTCTTCCTACCATTTGGTAGTTCTGTCAAGTACCATTGCTGGTAATTTACTTTCCCTCTTTAGTTACCGCTTATCAGTATTTTTCTTAATTATTACAGTTGATAATTTATAATTCTGTCCCTTCTAAAAAATAAAAAAAGTTTGTGTGTGTGTGTTGCTTGAGTGCTAGGCCCCTTATTTACCTGACAAGGTTGATAAAGATTTGAAGAGCACCTCAGGTTTTAAGAGGTGCCCAAAATGCGATTGAAAAGTGTCCGATTCAGATGGGCATTTTTTTTTTTGCCTTTACTGTCTTGGTGCAGTCCACCTCCAGGAGGACTGCACATTTTACCACTGATTCTCCGACAGGACTTTAACTGAGCAGAAAAACTAATTAATATGGAAAGGTCTTCTGAAAGGAGAATTTGAGAAAGCCATTTCTGCTTCCAGAACTGAAGCCAGTTCGTCCTCTTCATCCTCCTCCTCTTCCAAATCAAAAAAGAGACAACAGTGTGCTCTGTGCAGCTCCTTGGAACCACCAACAAAATTGACAAAACAGCATTCGGTACCAGCAGTTTCTCCACCACCGACAGGCACAGATGATTCAACTACATCTAAAATCTCAGTATAGACATCTGAAGTGGTATCGGTACCGAAGCAATCTTCATTTCAAACCTTACCAAAGACCTCTTATGCAGCCTCTGTGGATCCTTATACTGACAGGCCAACCAGTCTGTTCCTGGAATGGTAGCCTCAAAGATCTCCATCTGTTTCATCTGTTCGATCCACCAAGAGTCTTTCAGAATTGGACATTATGAGACTGGCTGATCAGCTCCTGACGGCAAGGGGATTGGATCCTCATTCGATTCCAAGCTAACTTATCACCAGAACTGCTCCTTTACCAGCATCGACACAGTTTCCTCCTCCCAACTCCTATTGAGCCTTTGTCACTGACCCACCTGGCTCCGACTGTCTCGGCACTAGCTAGAACAACTTCTCTGGAACTGAGGATCTCCTTGAGTTCTTCCGGTTTATCAGAACCGGAAACCTCCTGGGTCGAAGATTCATTGCTGGTTCCGAGGGGCTGGACTTGGTGTAGATTATTTTGGAGCCATCCATGTCTCTCTGTGCCTCAGCATTCATAAGTTTGACCCGGGCTTCTGCTTCGGAGGCTGCTTCCTTGGTGTGGGATGAGACCACAGTTCCAAAGGAGTCTATTGCGGTTTCAGGCTCCCATCCCTGTAGTGGCAGGACCAGCCTTCTGGATCATGGAAAAGACCCTGTCCATTGTGGACACAGTCCTTGCCATCCCTGTTGGGCCAAGCATCATCCCTATCCCCTTGACCAGAGCTCCCTCCAGTCTCCTCCCTGGGACAGGGGGCACCAAAGCCTCAGGAATGACCCACTTTGGTGGTTTCATCTTCAGATACTTCCCCAGACCATCCCCACCGAGGAAGTGCCAGAGAGGAAAAAGTGCAAGAGGAAGCACTTGGACTCCCCTGAACAGTCTTTCACAGAGGACATGGATTTTGATGAAGGGGAAGGTTCCCCCAAGTCACCCCCGATGATGTTTCCTTCGAGGCCATCCTTGAAATCCTAAAACAGAGGGGTGGATGGACCTCCCTTCAGCCTTCCTTGGAGGAATCTGTTTACCTGGAGGCTATTCTTGCCCAGCCCTCTGCTTCTTGGATCTCTCCACCTGCTGACGCCCTTATTAAACTTCTCACTCAGCGGGCCTGGAAGATTTCCGGATTCCATTGAACCGATCCTCAAGAGACCTGACAATTTTATCTGCTCCCAAGGATGAACAGCATGGGGCCAAGGGTATCCCAGTTGATGCCATGGTGATAGTGGCAGCCACAAAGAGGGAACTTGCAGAAAAGAGTCCTACTATTCATCCTTCTAACAAGGAGGCTAGGACGATGGATAGATTTGGGAAACATGTTTATGCTTTGACTTTTGCTGCCAGGTCTTTGAATTATATGGTGCACTTCACTAGACTAGAGAGAGATCCAATCAAACAATGTTCAGATACTCTCACAGGAGCAGTAGCTGAAGGTGTTCAAGATGAAAGTTGCCTCTGAGCTTGCCACTCTTGGATCGATAGCCAACTAGTCTATGAGGCTTTTCCCTCACGCAGCTGAAGGGATGATAAGAACAGCGGGTTCAGGCATAGCCATCAGGAGACGCACCTGGATGTGCTTGTCTGATTTTGTAGAGCCATTTAAATCTTCGTTCGTCACTGCTCCATTTGCCGGATCATCCCTGTTTGGACCTAAAGTGAAGGACACTCTAGCCAGATGTGAGAAAGTTGGGAAGACTTTCTCTGCCATGGGCATATGCTTCTCCATTCCTCAATGGCCCTATTGTAAGAACCGGAGAAGTGGGAGGCTATGGTTCAGAAGGTCCCAAGGGCCTTTCCAGGACTTGCACGGCAAAGACTTTTCCTGGGGTGGGGGCAGGTAGCAACGGAAGATGCCATTCCAGGGGCAGAAGTGGCCCACAAAACCAGGGGTTCAGGGATTCCTTCTCTGGTAACTCCTATCATTGCTCCTGAATGGAGGCCCGATTGCCTTTCTTTGGGGGCAGTCGGGGGGGGGGGGCATTTATCCCTGCACCATTCTGCCTAGCTACAAATGACTTTGGACAAATGGGTGCAGGAGATCATTTCTAGCGGTTGTGTCATTCCCCTTATAATCAATCCAAAAATACAAAAAAAAGACTCCAAGATATTCCACCCAGTCACAGGGAGGCAGCAGTTTCAGAAATCCAAAAACTGCTCGACAAGAGAGTCATCCAATAAGTCCCCCCCCAGACCAGAAAGGATCTGGATTTTGCTCAAGATTCTTTTTGGTGCCCAAAAAGACATGGGACTTGGAGACTCATCTTGGATCTCTGCTAGTTTAACAAGTTGGTTCAAAAAGCCAAGTTCCGGATGATCTCGGTTCAGTTAGTACTTCATTCTTAGAAAAAGATGATTGGATGTGCTCAATAGACCTTCATAGTGTGTATTACCACATAAAAATGGACAAACGCTCCAGAAGATTCCTGTGCTTCCATCTGGGAGCCCGTCATCATCGGTTTAGAGCACTGTCCTTTGGTCTCGTCACAGCCCCCAGGGTGTTTACCAAATGCATTGGCAGTTGTAGCAGCTCATCTCAGACTGCTAGGGTATCTAGTTTTTCCCTATCTGGACGACTGGCTCCTCACTGCTACCACCAGGCGTCAACTCCTAAGGGCAGGAGATTATACCCTTCGTCCAGTAGCCATAAGCTTCACAGTAAATTACGAAAAGTCACATGTGGAACCCATTCAACGGTTGGAATTTATTGAAGCCCAATTGAGCACCATGACGGGAATAGGCTCACTCTGTTAGAGAGACTCCAGAAAATCAGAACACAAGTAAATCACATTATCGAGAAAAGAAGTGTTTCTGCGAAGCTCATTCTGCAAGCTCTTGGGTCCATGGCGGCCTCTATTACCTTAGTTCCCTTAGCCAGGTATCACATGCAGATTCTTCAATGGCTTCTAGCCTCCCAGTAGTCATTAAAGAACCAACCTATGTCCCATCGCATCCTGATCATCAGTCGTTGCAAACAAGACCTGTTCTGGTGGGTTCAGTCCAACAAGATCCTTTCAGGCCGTCCATTTCTCCTTCCACAGCTCCAAGCCATAGTGACCATGGGCACTTCCCAGATAGGGTGGGGGGGGGGGCAGGGGCATTATCTGGGAAGGACAGTCCAAGGTACAGGTACTTGGTCCCAGACAGAGGCCAATTTGCATATCAGTGTTCTATAGATAAGGGGAGGTGCTGTTAGTGTTGCAAGCATTTCAACATGCCCTCCCCTCGGGAACAGTGGCAATTCAGACTGGCAACATCAGTAGTTTGGTATATCAACAAACGAGGAGGAACCAAATCTTATCTGCTTTGTCAATAAGCTCTCAGAGTTTGGCAATGGGGGATTTTTTTCAGCCTCTTTCTAACAGCAGCGCATATTCAGGGGAGCTCCAACATAACGGACAAACTGAGGAGATCTATCCTGATGCCTCATGAGTGGTGTCTCAATCCATCAATGGTGGAAGAAATTTCCAGTACTGGAGCCAACCTTACGACCTATTTGCATCCCCCTCCATGAACAAGTGCAGCAGTTACTTTGCCCTAAACCCCCCTTCTGGGGGGAGTCACCCAGAGACGCTCTTCCCCGTGATTGGCCCTCTCAGTCTTCTGTATGCCTTTCTTCCAACTCCTCTGATATCTCAGTTTCTAATGAAAGCCAAGAGGTCAAAGAACATAGTAATCCTCATTGCCCCATTTTGGCCTTGACAGGTATTCTTTCCCTTTTGGCTTCATCTACTTCAGAAACCTTGGATTCTGGATCCAGCTCCAGATCTACTATCTCACCCAGAAGGAATGGTTCATCCGAATCTTCAGCATCTCAAGCTCACTGCATGGCTTCTCCAATTCTCATGATTGCCAGGCTTTCTTCTATCACCAGTCTGACAAATCATTATAGCTCATCACAAGCCTTTGCTAGAAAATTGTACAATAGTAAATGGGAATAATTTGCCAGATGGGCTCTTGACAAGGATTTTGACCCTTATGCAGCTCCTGTGGATAAGGTTCTAGAATTTTTGGCCTTTATCAGTCTGGCCCTTCAGCTTCCACTGTTAGAGTACACCTGGCTTCGATATCCAATTTCATATTGGTTTTGATGGGTCTACTCTCATGTCCCATTAACTGTGTAAGGCCTTTTTAAAAGGAACACTCCTGCTAAGCCACCCTTTAAAGAACCCAGCGCCCCATGAGATTTACCCTTGATGTTCATCGTGTTTCACTGTTGCAGTCATCACTGTAGGGTCCTTCCTGCCGGCAGGCAGTCCTCGGTCGGACAGAATCCCAAAGTCTGGGTCCGGCGTCGGCTGTGTACTCACCCTCCCTGATGTCAGAGCGCCAGGGGTACAAAGCTTCCAGCCGACGCCATGTTCTCCAGTCTTTCTTGCCGTGCGGTGGAAGCAGTTCGCAAGTGCTGGTTGGCTGACTCCTGTTATTTTTGGTGCTTCATACCGAAGACATTCCTCTTTTCAAAGCTAAGTACCCCGTTGGGGAAACTTTTTTCTTGCTCCAGACTGATGTCAGAAAAAGGTAATTGTATTTCATGTGGGAAGCAAATACCTCATAAGGATTTTCACTCTTACTGTATTCCTTGTCTAGGCCCTGACCACGACATAGCTAGTTGTCGGTTTTGTGCTAGATTTAATCAACGTACTATTAAATGGAGATACGATTTTGCCTTTCATTACTTTGGGAGGCGATTTAATTATAACATGTTGTCGGACACTCTTCCGACTACCGGAGTTCATAAAAGCCGCAAGAGTAAGGATAGGCCTCCGAGGTCCATATCAGACGGCAGTTTACAATCAGAGCCAGCTGCCGGTTCGGCCGTCGTCAGTGAGGCGCTTTCACAGCCCCAGTCGTCGGCCATTACAGAACCGCTTGCCGAAATGGACTCCCATGAGGAGCCAACTAGGCCTTCAGATACTCCAGGTGCAGGACCTTCGGATAATGCTCCCTCGGATGGGTCCGGAGCCGCTGTGCAGGTACCGGCTTCCGAGGGGGTTTTCAGGCCTACGCAGCTTCAGGTAAGGCAAAGACAAAGACTCCTTCTAAAACAAAGACTCAAGCCCAGGCCTCCTCTGATCCGGGACCTAAATCTCAAAAACAAATGCTTAAAATGGCGGAGGACTTGCTAACTATGATTAGGGGTTCCCATCCCCTTCCAGACAAAAGGCCAAGACAAGAATTGGATTATGAATCCTCTGATCAGGTATATATCTCTTCAGTGTCTTCCTCTGAACAGGATTATACTTTCTCTCCTTATGAGGATTCTGATGCTGAGGAATTCATTCCTTCAGCTTCTCCTCATGAGGATTATTCTTTTGGGGAAACTTTACATGACATGAGGGAACATTTTCACTGGGAAGGACAGGAGTACTCTGAATCTAAGAGAAGGCTTAGGGATTTCCTTCTTCCCCAACACAGACCCCTGGATATTCCTCCTATTTTGGATATTGTGGATGATGTCTTTTCTGGGTCTAATTTAACTCCTGACTCCTTTCCTCCGGCCCCTGCTAAGCCTGATAGATATTAGAGTCCCTGACTCCCACCAGTTTCTATTTAAAAATCCTACTACTGATCCAGAAATCATTTCTCAGGGTCCTAAGGGTGTTAAGGCCGCCACTGCTAAGAACCCTATTCTGTCAGATAAGGATTCTAGAGCTTTGGAGAGATGGGGCAAAAAAGTATACACTTCTGCTACTTTATCTATTAGGGTTTTAAATTGTCAATTTCATATGTTGAAATATCAGCAATACCTTTTGTCTGTTATGAAACAAAAACTGTGTACCATTTCTGCATGTGCAGACAATAAGGAATTACAAGATTTGATACATGCTACTGAGCAGGTGGGGAAACATACCTTACACTGTGGTTTTGATGCTTTGGAGGCCTCTTGCAGGGCGGCTGCCACTGGCACGGTCATTAGAAGGCGTGCTTGGTTAAAGGAACAAAATTTGCCTCATCAAGTAAAAGCAAAATTACTGGATGCTCCTGTTCAACATAATGTTTTGTTTGGGTCTAAGGCTTAAGAGGTTATAAAGAAAATGGAGGATAAGGCAAAATCCATGCAAACGGTTAAGGATTTCTTACAAGTTCAGCCTCCTAGATTTAGCAGAAATTGGCCAGCTAAAAATTGGTCCTTTCCCAGCTGGGACAGGCCTCAGAGGGGTAGATATAGGTGCCCCAGAGGGAGGGCCCAAGCACAGACCTCTTATAGACCTAGACAGTGGAGTGCTTCCACCCCCAGGGGTGGAGAAGATAGGTCTCAACCTTATAGGAAACGGGCTCAGTGACTCCCCCTGCATGGCTCCAGGAACCTCTCTCCTGGAAGCTCCTCTGGGAGGAAAACTTTCTCTCTTTCACCGAAATTGGACTTACATAACCCAAGACAAGTGGGTTCTGGATGTAGTTTTAAGAGGTTACAAATTCCACTTTCACACCTTACCAAAACCAAACGGATGGCCAGACCTACCAAAAACTCAATGGGCAGAGGCATTAAAACAGGTGAGGTCCCTCATGGCTATGAGGGCCATAGAACTGGTTCCAAATTCAGAGACGGGACAAGGTTTTTATTCAAGACTCTTTCTAGTTCCCAGAAAGCAAAATACTTGGAGACCCATCCTGGATCTGTCAGTCTTAAATACTTTCCTGGAGATACTAAAGTTCAAGATGCTTACTCTGCAGCAGCTCCTGCCAATGTTGAGCAAAAAGGCATGGATGGTGACATTGGACTTAAAGGAGGCTTACCTACACACTCCTATCAGACAGGAGTGCAGAAGATGCCTCATGTTCAAAGCAGGCTCGAAACATTACCAATTCTCTGCGCTACCCTTTGGCTTGTCTACTGCGCCCAGGGTCTTTACCAAGTGCCTGGCACCAGTAGTAGCTTACTGCAGACTCAAGGGAATTCAAATTTACCCTTATCTGGACGACTGCCTTATTCAAGCAGACAGCAAGGACATTTTACTCCAGCACCTGGAATTTGTTCAGAATCTACTCTAGTACCTGGGATTCACTGTGAACGTAAAAAAGTCAAATTTGGCACCCACTCAACAGATAACTTTCCTGGGTGCTCTTTTAAACACAACAACCCAGATGCCATTCCTGACGCCAGAAAAACAACTACAGCTGACTTCAGCTTTCAAAAGCCTGGTGTTAATGTCTCTGCTAACTGCAAGGAAATTCCTGCAGGCTTTGGGTTACATGGCTTCCAGCATCCTACTCGTACCATATGCAAGACTACATATGAGGAAGATACAATGGTACCTAAAAAGCGTATGGTCACAGTCTGGAAACCGAGATTACTGTCTTGCCTTGCCTGCAAAAGGAATTCCATTGGTGGGCCATGGCATGTTTTCAAAACAAAAGAAAAGCCTTCGGTCTACCTCCAGCCTACCAAGTGATAACCACGGACGCCTCTGATTATGCATGGGGAGCCCATTTGCAGGGGAAAGGCTTGCAAGGTTTTTGGACGGAGGATCAGAAGCATCTACATATCAATTTAAAAGAGATGTTAGCTGTGCAGAATGCCCTCTTGGCTTTCAGGGATCTTTTACAGCCAGGGCAGCTACTGATACGGACAGACAACACCACAGTTATGTGGTACATAAACAGGCAAAGGGGTTCACACTCCTACCCCCTTTGCAGACTAGCCATGACTCTATGGAACACAGCACTAGCTTGCAAAGTGGACCTACAAGCTCAATTCCTGCCAGGGAAACAAAACACTCTGGCAGACAGCTTGAGCAGGAACCTGTCAGACCCACACGAGTGGATGCTAGACACCCAAATATTCAAGATGATTACAGAAGCCTGGGGTTGCCCGGACATAGATCTATTTGCATCTCCCCACATCTACCAGTTACAGACTTTTTGCATAAGGACATATCACAAGCTAGCGTGGAAAGTGGATGCTCTCTCATTCAGTTGGAGGAACCTCTCTGGGTATGCCTTTCCACCACTACCTCTTCTACCAAGGGTGTTATTAAAAATAAAACAGGACAAACCAAAGCTGATCTTACTAGCCCCGAATTGGCCTCGACAATTTTGGTACTCAACACTGATAAATCTATCCCAGGAACCTCCTTGGATTCTACCTCAGATTCCAAATCTTTTGTCTCAACATCAGGGCCAGGTCCTGCACTTTCATATCAAAACTCTCAGCCTGGCAGCCTGGCATATTCAGGGTCTATAATTAATCCTACCCTTTCCAAACAGGTCATGGATGTTATCTTAGAAGCCAGAAGGCCTAGCACTAGGAAATCTTATGAAGGTAAATGGAAGAGATTTTGCACCTGGATGCATGCTCAGGAATCAGATCCTCACATTCCAGATATTCCACTGATTTTACATTACCTAACAGATATGTTGCATAAGGGTTTATCTTTTTCCTCCATAAAAATACATGCCTCAGCTATCTCTGCACATTATAATACAGATCATCCAATTTTTTCACATCCACTTCTGAAACAATATCTCAGAGGAGCAAAGAATTTAAGGCCCCCTAAGACTCAACCCATTCCTGCCTGGGACCTCAATTATGTCCTGGAAAAACTTACTGTGCCTCCTTTTGAGCCTGCTGCCACATCTTATATAAAGTATTTATCATGGAAGACTGTTATCCTACTGGCTGTAACTTCAGCCAGGAGAGTCTCGGAGTTACAAGCGCTCATGGCTGTGGAACCTTACATTATTTTTCATCAAGACAGGGTTTCTTTGAGGACTAACCCTACTTTCATGTCCAAAGTGGTTTCTAAAGTGGCTTTAAATCAAACTATTCACCTGCCAACTTTTTTCCCTAATCCACAAAATAAGGGGGAGAGGATCTTGTATTCTTTGGACGTGCACAGGCAGCTTCGCTTTTACCTGGACAGAACCAAGGATGTCAGGAAAACAGAACTGTTTGTTTCTTATGCAGCAAATTCCCAAGGCAAAGCTATTTCAAAACAGTCCATTTCTGAATGGATTGCTCATGGAATCAGATTTTGTTACTCTCATCATGGAAAGCAAATCCCAGGAAAAATTAGGACACACTCTACCAGAGCTGCTGATACTTCAGCTGCCTTTCTCAGGGGAGTCCCTACCAAAGATATTTTGGAAGCTGCAACTTGGAGTTCAGTGCATACTTTCTCTAAGCAGTATAATCTCCCTCTTTATTCTAACTCTAGGGCAGGCTTTGCTTCTGCAGTCTTGCAAGGCCTTCTAGCCGCCCCTTCTACTCAATAACCACCACCCTTTATCTCAGCTTTGGGATTCAACTCTACAGTGATGACTGCAACAGTGAAACACAATGAACATAGTACAGTTGTGTACACTTACCATAAATGTAGATGTTCAAGTGTCTTCACTGTTGCAGTCTGGATTACCCACCCTCCTGTCCCCTCTTATACTTTTATTGGTGTGGTTCCCTGCTTCACCCTTCTTCTGAGGTGTATTTGCTACAGGGTATGGGGTTTGTTGTATGTTACATTTTTGTTTTACTTTTAACCTTTACTTTTGGGCACCTGATGTCTGGGGCAAGAAAAACTGGAGGACATGGCGTTCGCTGGAAGCTTTGTACCCCTGGCGTTCTGACGTCAGTGAGGGTGAGTACACAGCCGATGCCGGACCCAGACTTTGGGATTCTGGCCGACCGAGGGCTGCCTGCCGGCAGGAAGAACCCTACAGTGATGACTGCAACAGTGAAGACACTCTAACATCTACATTTATGGTAAGTGTACACAACTGTACTGTCCTTCAGTACCTCATGTTATCCCCCTTTTGAACCATCCGCTATCTGCGAATTAAAATTTTTGACCTGGAAAACTGTATTTCTAATGGCGATTACTTTTTTGACTTGGAAAACTGTATTTCTAATGGCGATTACTTCGGCCAAAAGAGTATCAGAAATTCAAGCCTTGTCCTGCAAACACCCCATCTAATATTTCACAAAGGGTTTCTCTCAGGAATAATCCATCCTTTTTACCAAAGTTTGTTTTGGAATCCAATATCAATCAAACCTTAGACCTACCAGTGTGTTTTCCTAATTTCTCCAACAGGGGAGAATACTGCCTGCACTTATTAGGCGTCCATAGACTGTTAAGTTTCTACCTTCACAGAACAAAAGATAACAGGAAATCTGACCAGTTGCTTGTTACCTTTTCCTCACTTTCACTAGGTAACCCAGTTTTAAGGTTACATTTGCTAAATGGCACAGAGATCGCTTTACTTTTGTTTATACTTCAAAGGGATTTCAACCACCATGTTCTTTAAAAGCTCATTCGATGGGACCTGTAGCTGCTTCCGCAGTTTTTCATGCCTGAGCTTCTTTAGATAACATTTATGCAGCAGCTACATGGGCATATGCTCATACCTTTATCATTCATTACAAATTGGACCAGGTCTCTAGGGGACATGCATCCTTCAGTTCAGTGGTCCCTTGGGATATTCTTCCATGAAACCTCCCAAGATTCAGGTAGCTAGGGACATGGTCAAGGATTACGTGAAGACTGCCAACATCAGATAAAGAAGTTATGTCTTGCCATAATGTCCGATCTTAGTTGTTGATCTTCACTAATCCTTAACATTTTCCCCCTCCTTCCCCCCTACATAAGACTCTTAGTGGACTGAGTGCCCGAAAAGACTGGCTTCATTATATGGAGTCTGATTTGGTATTTCTTTTATTACATTAATCTGTCTGTCACTGTTTTTGGTAAACTCGACCTGAGGTAATTTACAGAGGAGCATCATGGGCAGTGCCTAGCTTGATAGTTTTGGAAGGCGCAAGTTGAAATAAACGGCCGAGTTGGTTCAGAGGCTCGGAAACAGTCAAGGATCAGTGAAAATCGACAATACAGATGGAATGTTATGGTAAGACAGAATTTCTTCTCATTCTGGATGATCTTGGTGCAGTCCACCCTTCCTTATCTTGAGGTAGGAGACAGGATGTTGTCTTTGGATTTCTGGAATGTGTACTTGCACATCAAAATAGCAAAGTCATCCAGGGGATTCCTTTACTTTCAGTAGGGAGCCATGCCATTCACACTCACTGCAGCCCCCTGGGTGTTCACCATATGCATGGCTCCAGTCACAGGACACATGCAATTCCCAGGGGGAAGAATGTTTCTTTACCTGGATGACTGACTCATTTATTTATTTATTTACCAGGAAATTCCAACTGGACACAGGTCCATTTTCAGTGAAGGCCCGGGGTGAAAAGCTCCACAGAAGCAAAATACAAGCAACAATAAAAAGCAAGTAAAATCTGTGGTAGACATGAACAGCAAGGATGTATTAAGAACAAATATGGGTACATAGGATGTAGCAAAACACACTAAAAAATTTAGAAGTGACATTTAAACATAGGAGGACATAGAATGCACAGTATTATAATATGTTGATAACTATGTTAGATAAATTATAAGAATAAACAATTACATTTTCTAAACTGTTTAATTTGACAGTTATAGTTAAAGTACTCTACCAGACATATAGCTGACATACATCATATGTTGATGTAAGCAGGAAGTGAAGAGAAAAAAAATCAAAAGGAGTTGAGAAGAAAGGGGGGGGGGATACAGTGATCTCAGTATGGGAGGCAGGGTAGGAAAAAGGGGGGAGAGGAAGTGAGAGGAAATATAAGTGAGTCTTGGGATTGGTACAAGGACATAACCAGCATTTTTTTAACTGGCCTTTTAGTTTGGATTTGAAGCAATAGGATAAAGGTAGGGTGGTAATAGTGGGGGGAGATTGTTCCATAATTTGGATATTATGCAGGAGAAGAGAGCTTCTCCAGATGAGTCTTTTGGCTTTGTAAACTTGGAGTTGATTTTTGTTGCTGGAGCGTAGTGGTCTAATAGTAGAATAGGGCTGGAGAAGGTTTTGAAGGGAGGGTACATTTTGAGGATGGTTTACTAATTTATGAGCGAGGGAGAGTTGATTGAGATGGAGAAGTTGTGAGAGTTGTGGGAGTTCGAGCCAATCGTGTTCTTTAAGTGAGTTGCAGTGATCACTGCGGTAAGATGCCGCAGCATTCTCTGGAGAAAAACTTCTCTCAGCAAGGCATTTATTTGCTTCGACTATGTATATCTTTGGGGATCAAAGTCAGTGTGGAAAAATCCCAGCTAGAACCATCACAGTCCCAAACATTTATCGGTTGGTAGTGGATAAGTCAAACTGAAGGCAAGGATACCACCAGACAGTATTTATTTCATTATTCAGGAGGTAATGAATCATTTAATAAACAACCAAAACCTCAGCGCAGCGGTGCTAGGTCTGATGGCTGCCTCATTTTAGACTCTACCATATGTCAGGCTTGACATAGATCGTACAGTGGATACTCTGGATTCATTGGAATTGAGCAATACAGCCCATATCACATACTGTTAGACTTTCAAAAGTTTGCATCAAGCATCTTTTGTGGTGAGCAAATCCACAGAACCATTCTACATTAACACCCTTTGTTCAACTTGCTCCCATGACCATAACTACAAAATGTGGCTTTATTAGAGGGTGACAAAAAGCATAGGGCAACCACAAAGCAGAGTCCCTGTAATTGCATCTATGCAGGTAAAAGCTGCACTCTCTAAAATCAAAAACGAAGCATCCATGGGACAGGACAACATCCCAGGCTGCGTTTTACACAAACTTCAGAACGAGCTGGCTCCCCACCTAAGCACCATTTTCAATCATAGTCTCACGTCAGACTTTGTGCCCACTGAATGGCGCACAGCAACAGTTATCACACTTCACAAAGGGGAGCCACCACTGATCCTGGGAACTGTCGCCCTATTAGCCTGACGAGCCTGGTCTGCAAGATCATGGAATGTATCATCATGGAACTCGTAAAAGACATTGGTAACCTCCAAACTCTGGACCCCACCCAGTTTGGGTTTGTGAAAGGCAGATCATGCCTTCTGAACCTGATCGACTTCTTTGAGGCAGTCACCATAGCCGTAGACGAGGGTAAGGTAGTTCACACAGCCTATCTTGACCTCGACAAGGCTTTCGATACCATCCCCCATTCTGGAATTATAGCTGAAGTCACTAAACTAGGTATAAGTCCTTACGTCACAAGATGGGTTGCCAACTGGCTCACTGACAGAACCCACACTGTAAAAGTTGCAGACTCTAAATATGACTTCAAACCAGTGACAAGTGGAGTAACATAGGGTTCAGTCCTGGGACCTCTCCTGTTAGCCTGTACTTCAGAGAAGTAGATACCAAACACAGAAGGCCTCTGGCTAACAAAGTTCGCAGATGACTGCAATAGTAGAGTCCCCAAATTATGTGGACATCCTACAGAAGGGCCTCACTGAGACAGATGCTTGGTGTCAGAGGCATGGCCTCAAGCTCAGTGCCAAAAAGTGCATCGTCATCCCCTTTGGTAAAAACTCTGTACCTATGAACTACCACATAAATGGCAGTCTACTTATCGCCAAATGTGTGATAAGAGGAAAATGTTAGTGTGGAAGGCAGATTCCCCATAAAGACCATCATGACCAATGTCTCTCTTTTTTTTTTTTTTTTTTTTCCTCCTCTTCTCCTAGGTGCTTCCTACATCCATAGGTAGTGCTCTGTCAAACTTTAGCCCCTAAGACTGTTTATAGTAACTTATTTTCCCCTGTCCATATACCTTGAGAACCAGTATCTTAAATTGTTTCCTTAAGGTGCTGTGGCAAAATTCTCCTGTCCTGAGGGGATAGCCGTCTTCCAAGAAGAAGGCCAAAAAGTCTAGACCTGGTGTGGTTGCTGTCTGCCTAGCAGCTATTGAAAGTCCTGAAGAACTTTCAGTTCTTGCATCAGATTTCTCTGCTGCGACCCCTTTGGAGACTTGCATGGATCTGAGTTTTCATCCGTCCTCTGAGACTTTTCAGATGTCTGCTCCGGACATTGAGAGGGAACCATTTATTATTTCTGAGGAACCAAGGGGGATTCTTCAAATCTTAGTCCAGGAACCAAGGGGGATTCCTGAAATCTTAGTCCAGGAAGAGATTCCTACTATGATCATTGTATCATGCCAAAGAACTGAGTCGCAGAGGGTTGTTATGGTGGATATCCTGCTTAAGACAAAAAAAAAGAGATTGTAAACATATTACCCCTATTGCTAAAGATCCTCAGTGTGAATGGCAGGACTTTACTCAGGGCTTGCCTTAATGGCCTTGAATCCTTCTAGAGTGTTAGTCTCTGGTCTTCCATGCCTGTTAAGAGGACAAGGGAACTGGATTCCTCAGATGAGGACAAGATTCTGGGAAAGAATCCCTTGCATACTCCTCCCAAATTCCTACTCCTCTGGACAGTGACTCAGAGGAAGAGCACCCTTTGAGCCCGGATTCCCCTTGGAAGAATTATCCTTTGGGGATACTATTGCTTGTGTGATGGAGTGGGATTGCTCCCAGGTCTCTGACATCCAGAAGGAATACTGTGAGCTACAAATAGTCTCCTAAGCCGTGTGCAGTTCCACCTATAGTGGTAGCACTTTTGAGCACTTTCTGTACTGCCTCTGTACCTCCTCATTCTGTCCCCAGCTCCTAAAGAAACCTGACAGTTCTACAAGGTGCCTGAAGACTGCAAGAACTATGGAAAGATTGGGTAAAGTATTTATTGCTGCCACCCTCTCATTTTGGGCTATTCATTATCAAACCAACATGACCAGGTTTTGTCTTGGCTCTTTTTTCTCGGGTAGCTAAGGTTGTGTCTGATCTGGCTGATTCAGAAGGGAAAGCTTCAGCTCTTTCCATGCCTGGGTCCACTTTCCAGGAAAGTCAACACTCCATAAAATGCAGTTATGTTGCTGCTGATGCCTCTTCCAGGGCTGTGGTTCTGTGATGAGGCGTTATTCTTGCCTTCGTCTTCAGGTCTTGCCTGATTATATTAAAGCCAAACTTTTGGATGCTCCTCTAGATAATAAAAATCTTTTTTGGGACAGCTGCTGATGACCTTCTTTTTAAGTCCTTCCAGGATCAAGGGTAAGGCCATGCAGGAACTCAAGCATATTTTAGTCTCCCCTATATCCAATTTTCAGAGGAATTGTCTTTCTAAGCATTCTAAAGCTACCTTTGTTTGTAGGCAGACTCGTCAACCTCCCAAAGGTAAGAGGAGGTCCAAGCATATTCCTCCTGCTATGTCCACTCACTCATACTTCTCAGAAGCCTTCCTTTCAAGGCAAGCCTGTTTCTCTTTGACAGTTTGCTGCCTCTTCGTCTCGCCCAGGTCCCTTGTCTCTCTGCGTTTGTCTCCCAGATGTCCAACAGATCATCTCAGACTCTTGGGTGCAGTTTGTCATTTGTCAGGGGTATTTCATGATATGGTGGCACAGTGGTGCAGCTGATAGCATTGTCTCCTCACAGCAAGAGGTTCTTCAGTTCGATTCTTGGCTGGGGTGCCTTCTGAGTGGAGTCTGCATGTCCTATCTGTGCTTGCGTGGGTATCCTCACACATTTCAGAGACATGCAGTGGGTGATTGCACACTCTAAATTAGCCGTAGTTGTGAATCTGTGTGTGTGAGTGCATGATGTGGAACTACTACCTTGGCAGGGCCAGCCACCTGGTGGTGTAAACCTTGGATCTAGATGATTGTCACTGTTGGTGATAGCCCAGCCCAATGTGCAAAAATGGGAAAAATGGGTTGTGGATGGATGGATTTCATGACATAAACTATTCCTCTTTTTCATGCATTCCTCGGTCCCCTGCAAACCAACTGTCTCTTTCCCAGAGGTTTTGCTCTCCTTTTTGGATCAGGGTACCATTCAACTTGTTCTATCCAAGTGTGAAGAGGTTTTTACTCCGGGATGTTTTTGGATCCTTGGAAGGAAGAGACTTGGAGAACAATTCTGGACCTCTGTCTCTCCTTAACACTTTTCTCAAGTACCTTCTTTCTGGATGTGGTCTCTTCAGTCAGTTTCCTGTTCTTTTTACGCAGGCCTTCTTGGGCATCCCTGAGGTCAAGAGAGATCATTTTTCACCCTGTGTTCAGAAAATTTTTGTTTCTTTGATACTGGCTGTCATTTTCTGTTCTCTGCTTTGCTGTTTGGGTTTTCCTCTCCCCCAAGAGTATTCACCAAATGCCTCACTCCTATCATTGCCTTTTGCAGGCTTCATGGGATACAGATATTGCCTTGTCTGGATTGCTTATTCAGGCTCCTTCTCCTAGCAGGGGTCTATATTATATGTTCAAAGTTTGAAAAGTTCGAACATTAAGTAATCAAATTTAAATGTTCAAAGTTTCAAACATTGAACTTATATAAAAAAAAAAAAAAAAACAGAACTTACCTGACTAGTGTAGGCAGGGGGGGCAAGCCCCTTCTCTTTAAATATACCAACTCCGAGACTGCACTACAGTGCAGTAAGGGAAGATTACAGCATTGTAGTGCGGTGTCGAAGTTGGTATATTTAAAGAGCGGGGGTGTGTGAGGGGCACAGCCCCCCACATGAGGGACGCAGGGGGGCTTGCCCCCCTGCCTACAGATGTTAGTTTTGGGTTTATTTATTTTTTATTATATGTTCGTTGTTTGAAACTTCGAACATTTAAATTCGATTATTTAACGTTCAAAGTTTTCAAACTTCGAACATATAATATAGACCCTCCTAGCAGTCTACTTACACTATCTTTACTTTGGCACTTGTCAGTAAAAGTCTGAGGTTCACAATCAATCTCAAGATGTTGGTGCTTGCACCCTTCCAGGATCATATTTTTCTTGGTTGCAGGATTCTGACCATTCCCCATTTGTACTCACTTGCTGTTCCTAAGTTGTCCTGTCTCTTCTTCCAATGTCCTCCCTCATGGCCAGGGAATTTATAGGTTGGTATTAGGCTACCGCCCCTAGGATCTATACAAGCCTAGCCATAACATTTCCCTGGTTATTTCTTTCCACAATATTTACTTCCCTGGACCCCTGTCTAGCAGGGCGACTGACATGATCCCTGGGGTGAATTTCAGATCTCCCATCCAATTGTCAAGGTTCCTTTTGAAGAGGGCCAAGGAGGCACTGTGCTTGACATGTATGGGGAGTCTCTGGGTCAGGAACCTATACCTCCAGCATGTTTTGTCCATTGTGATGACAAGGTTTAGATCCCTGGAGCGTTTGTCTCTGAGGGATTGGGATTTCTTTAAGTGGAGCATGTCCAACAGCTCTGGGTTTGTACATTAAGCAGAGATCACCTCTGAGTAGACTATATGCCAGAGAGTATAGCTGGTGTTTTTTTTAGACGGTCAGCATAGGGCATCTGCTTTAGGCTTGTGATTCTTTTAGTGAGGTATTTCTGCGGCCTTTCCAGCTGTTGCAGATGTCTTGTGAGGTACATACCAAACGTGACATTGTACACTATAATGGGTCTAATGAGGGATGAGTACAGTGGGACAATGACCTCCTTTTTTTTTTTTGGATGAAAAGCCCTTAGTGATGAGGTGTGGCACACAGAAGGATTTCCTGACTGTTGTGGTGATGTGGTTATCGAAGGTGAGACCACTGTCCACCTGTGTCCCTAAGTCTCTCATCACACTTTCGGTGTTTAGTGTACTGCCACCTATGTTGGTAATTCATGGGTACATGTTTTTTCCCAAAGGGGATAACTATACATTTATTGGCATTAAGCTTGAGCCCATGGCTCTGGCACCAAGCATCTGTTTCTGTATGGCCCTTTTGTAGAATATCCACATCATTTGGGGATTCAATAATGGCTCCCATTTTGCAGTCATAGGTTCATAGGTAGGTACTAGGCTATCGGCCCGAGGGCCTACATAAGCCTAGGCAACAAGGTTCCCTGGCTTATGCCAACCAAGAAAGTTATTTTCCTGTGCCACTGTTGAGCAGAGACACAGAAGTGATCCCCGGAATGTATTTCCTATTTCCCATCCACTCATCAAGATTTTTCTTGGAGTGCTAATGAAGAACTTTGCTTGACATAGATGTGTAGCCTGTTCCAGAGTATGGGAAGTCTCTGGGACAGGAATGTATCCCTCCAGCATGTCCTGTTTATTGTGGTGACAAAGTTGAGGTCCCTAGAGCGTGTAGCTCGGAGGGATTGGGATTTCTTTAGGTGTAGCATGTCCAACAGCTCTGGGTTTGACATAGCTTTATATGTTAGGCAGAGATCACCTCAGAGTAGGTGCATCTGCAAACTTTGTTAGCCAGAGTCCCTTAGTGTTGGCGTGTATCTCAGAGAACTAGATGCCAAACATGAGCGGTCCCAGGACTGAACCCTGAGGTACTCCACTTGTCACCTGTCTGGAGCTGGATTTGCAGTCGGCTACTTTTACAGTCTGGGTTCTGTCAGTAAGCCAGTTGGCAACCCAGTGAGTGATGTAGGGATTTATGCCCAACTTAGTAAGTTTATCTATGATTCCAGAGTGGTGGATGGTGTTGAAGGCCTTGGCGAGGTCCATAGAGGCTGTGTGGACTGCCTTACCCTCGTCCACAGCTCTGGAGACTGATTCGAAGAAGTCAGTCCAGTTCAGGAAACACGATCGGCCCTTCACGAACTCAAACCGGGTGGGGTCCAGTGTTTGAAGGTTGCCAATGTCTTTGTTTATAAGTTCCATGATAATGCGTTCCATGCCCTTGCAGATCAGGCTAGTCAGACTGATGGGACGGTAGTTCCCAGGATCCAAGGTGGATCCCCCCTTGTGGAGTGGATAACTGTAGATGTGCACCACTCAGTGGGCACGGAGCCTGAGGTGAGGGTATGATTAAACATGACACTTGGGTGAAGTACCAGTTCATTTTGTAATTCATGTAGTACACAGCCCGGGATGTCATCTGGTCCCATGGATGCTGTATTCTTAGCTTTGGAAAGTGTGGTTTCTACCTGTGTGGCTGTAATTACTGAAATTTGGCAATCTTTTGATATTGTGATGGGCCCTTTAGGGGGTGAGAGGGGGGTGAAGTTGGCACTAAATTGATCTGCCAGGATATTGGCAATATCCTTGGGATCAGTATATTTAATGCCATTCTGTTGTAGCTCAGAGCAGACCTGAGCATTGCAATTTAGATTCTTGACATAACTATAGAATGCCTTGTGGTTGTCTTTGGAATCTTTAGCAATTTTATTTTTGTAACTAGCTTGGGAGCATTTTATGAGGGATCTCCGCTTCTTACTGAGGCTTGTAAGGGAGTTTTTTTCATCCTCCTGGATTCTGAGGTCTGTGGCCTCTACATTTCTCATGGTACTCTTGCTAGGCTCCATATGAAGAAGCTTCAGTGGTACTTCAGATTAATCGTGTTTCAACATTGCCACCCCCCCTGGAGTTCCTCTCTTTCTTTGCTTCCTTGGGTCAAACTTGAGCTCCAGTGGCAGATTCAGCAAGTTTCTCTCAATCCAGGGCTGCCTTTAATTCTCTAATTCCTTCCCAAGAACTGTTCTCAGGCACCTCAGACCTGGGTTGGGATGCTTCTTGTGGTCCTGTGAAAGTTTAGGGTTTCTGACCTCTTCATCAGAGGTCAGTCCATATCAACATAAAAGAGATGAGCGTCCTGTTTATGGCTTAACAGGTCATTCATTCCCTTTTTCTCCCCGGACAGTACCACTTTGATGTGATATGTCAGCAAGCAGGAGGGTATGAAGTCTTATCTACTTTGTAGATTTGCTCTTCAGGCCTGGGATCTGGTTGTGATTCGACTCTGTCAGGTGACTCTTAAGGCAGTTTACATTCCTCCAGAGCACAATTTAGTGGCAGACTGAGCAGGTCCAGAACACAGGCTCACAACTGGATTCTTTACAGGAATTTGTTTCGTGACATAGCCCATTGGTGGGTTATCCTCTGGTAGATCTTTTTGCCTCCCTTCTGAACAGACAACTTCCTATGTTCTGTTTGAGAATACCAAGTCCTCTGCTTGGAAAGTGGACTCCTTGTCTTTTTTCCGTAGAAGGGAATGTTTCTGTATGTCATTCTTCCCCTTCGTCTGCTGCTAAAGGTTCTGCTTAAGATCAAGCAGGACTCTTCCAAAATCTTACTGGTGATTCCCTTTTAGTCCAGACAGCACTGGGTCCCCCTTCTTTCTCATCTGGTCAGTGGCAATCACTATAAGTTACCTCACTAGGTGGGTCTATCTAACAAGACAAGGGATCTCTTATCCATCCTCATCTGTCCACTCTTCAAATGACAGTGTGGGTGATAGGGTTCTGGAGGAGGCAAGTAACCCAACTACCAGAAATTTGTGTATGTCTAAATGGAAAATATTTTTGTTTAGTGCTTCTCTTGCCATCAAGATCCCTTCTCAGTAGGGGTTTCTCTGGTTCTCTATGTGATCTGCTCCATGATGCTGGCTTGGCATATTCTTCAGTTAAAACTCACCTGTCAGCTGTTTCTGCTTGACTGTTCTCAAGCCCTGCTTTGGCCTCTAGGTTTGAGGTCAAGCAGTTTCTGAAAGGTAAATCAAAAAGTAAGAAAGTGATGGAATCAATAAACCCAAAACACGAATATATTGTAAAGAAAAGGTGTACTTGCTGTGGACTGAAACGCACTTCATTCCAATAAAAGGTGAGCGTTTTCGAGGTTACCCTCTTTTTCAGACAGAGGGTAACCTCGAAAGCGCTCACCTTTTATTGGAATAAAGTGTGTTTCACTCCACAGCAAGTATGCCTTTTGCTTTACAGTTTCTGAAAGGTGCCCTTTATATCAGGACCCCGAGAAAGCCTATTCTTCCTTCTGGGGACGTCGGTTTTGTTCTTGAAAAATTGACTTGGGCTCCTTTTGAACCTGCTAGTTCAGCTTCCTTGCAGCTTTGTACTTGTAAAACTGTTCTGCTGTTGTCTCTTACATCGGCCAAGGGAGTGTCTGACTTTCAGGCTGTTCTGGCCATTCCCCCTTTTAGTTTTTCACAGAGACAAGGTATCTCTCTATACTAATCCTTTTTATGCCCGAGGTGGTTAACGAGTTGTCCCTGAATCTACTCAACTTCCTTCCTTTTTTCCTTTCCACAGTCTGCCAGTGAGAAGGTTCTCCACACCTTGGACCTACATAGACACCTCGGATATTATTTGGATGAAACAAAGGTTATTTGCAAATCTGAGCAACTTTGTTTTTTTATCCTAGGACTTTGGGTTTAGCTGTTTTGAAGTTAAAACCATCTCCTTCTGGATCTATAAGGCCATTTCTTTCTGTTATTCCTTTCATGACAAATGTCTTTTTTCTTCTGTAAAGACACATTCTACTAGGGCAGTGGTCTCTTCTGGTGCCTTTTTCAGGGGTTTGGACATCAATTCCATCCTTGGATTTACTACCTGGTCCTCTGTTCATACTTTTACTAAGCATTACAAATTGGATGATGTTTCCAGTGCTAGGGTGGGTTTTGCCATGGGTTTGTAGAGGGCTCTCCTGTGCCTTCCTCTTCCCAGTCTTCATAACTCTTGTACTCTCCCTTCAGTGAAGAGTGCTGGAACAGTGATATGGAAGGGCATAACACAGGTATGTAAAATTACACAGCTGTACTTCCTTTTATATCATTTACAGTGTTTAGTACTTCAATTTCACATGGTTTAAATTTTGATTTCCATTTTCTAGTAATGTCTTTTTTTGGCAGCCAGAAACATTAAATTGATTAAAGACTTAATATGTCTTAGCAATTTAGGAATTTTGGTCCTATATCCCAGCTCAAAAATTTCCTTAGTTAGTCATTAGCTTCCCAGTGTTTGTCAGTATTTTTTTAAATCTGCCAGCTTCTTATATTAAGAAGCATGTTCCCGCTTGCCCATCGCTGTCTTTCTCCTACCACACTTCCAGTATTTGCTGTCTACCTAAAGAACAATCCTATATATCTGCTTTGGGTGTAAAAATACCTTTGCAAACATTTCCAAGCAAAAATCCTAAACCTTCTGGACTTTGTTGCATACTTTGGATTCATGCAGATATCCTCCCATTGTTCTTTGTATTTTGCCTCTCCATTCTCCCTTCATAGCCTTTTCTAACCTCCTCAGATTGATTCTGATAGTTATTGTGCAATATTTTATATGCTCTATTAACTATTGTTTTTTTAACAACTCTCTTTGTTCTCAGCTCAATTAAAAAATTTCAGCAGCAGTTATATAAATGAAGAATAAAAAAATGACCAGTTTGACTTTAAAATCCTTTTGCATTCAAACACTTGGGGCTTCAGCAGTCTTCCAGGAAGTATAAAATATATAAATGAACATACACACTAAATACCAATGTCAGTTGCATAATTAACCAACCACAGATCAGAAAAGATTAAAAATCTTTTAAATGAAACTATTAATCCAGTTCTTGATTCAGACCGTTACATTTTAAAGTCCCAAATTTCAAAATATAAATTGCTTCCTTGTGCCTAAGCAAATAGTCCACCTAAGCAAGAGCACCAGATTTTCAGAATGGCAGGTTGGAATACAAAGCAAAAGTGAATATTGACACTTATGCTGGAGCCAGAAAAGTCGATTTAGTCCTGTATAATGTACTGAACATAACAGAAGACGGGTAGGAGGGACTGAGTAGGTGATATTTTTGTTTCAACACTGTATCACTCTATTAGAACAACTAACAACAAAAAGGTACATTTAGTACTACTGTGGGGCTATATTTTCTCTTGTTGACTTTCAGAACAACAATAACAATCTGGAAGCTTTTAAAGTGCCAGTTGGTATTTTATCTGGATATTACTTCATTGACTCTGTATATTCCATGTTAGCAAAAGAACTGTAAATTGTGGCTGTTAATTTACCAGTCTTATAAATTAGACATCGGGTGTCTGAAATTAGGTAGAAAATTGCATTTTATTTGTTTTATGGTTTTGCAAAAACAAAATGTCTGATAGTTTTAGTGAAGTTTGGAATGAAAGCGATGGATATTTTTTTTTCATTATTTAATAAAATAATGAATTTGAATTTGCCACATTACTGTTTCATGTTAAAGAAGCTTATGATATGTTTTACAGTAAACCCTTAGTTAACCAGAACTCAAATAACCGGTAAAAAAATATAGAAGAAATACAGTACAATTTTCATGTGTTGCACTTTCTGTTTTCCCCCTGCTGAAACATACCTTACGTTTTTAGTTTTAAAAGGAAGATGGGAATAAATTCCCTCTCTCCCCAACCTGAGAATAAGTCAAACCAAACAAATAATGTAGGGTACAGTATTAGTCAGGCCTATTTTTAATAGTAACTCTCAAGTAACCCAAAACTACAGATGTTCATTGTGTTTCACTGTTGCAGTCCTAACCAATGGGCTATCCGGCTCCCGGTAGCCCTCGATCGGCCAGAATACCAAAGGTAATTAAATATGACATTGGCTGTCATCGGTTGTAAAGGATATCAGGACATCCGATACAAAAGGAGGCAGCCAACGTCACTTCCTCAGTCTTACTCGCCGCGGAGCTCGAAGCCGAAGCGTTTTTGCACGAGTGTCGGTCGGTAGTTTACCTTTTTGGTTTCAGGCTACAAAGTTGTATTCAACTGCAGCTAAGTACTTCGTTGGGGATCCTCTTTTCTTGCCTTAACGAAAGTCCAAAAAAATCAATAATTGTCTTACCTGTGGAAAGCAGATTCCCCATAGAGATTTTCATTCCTATTGTATTATTTGTTTAGGCCTTGACCACGACGTTCCTAATTGTGATCTCTGTGCTTCCTTTAATCCGCATACTATTCGTCGTTGGGCTAAGCTTTTAGCTAAGCATTTTGGAGTGTGGCCTAAGTTTGTCTGTATGGTGTCTGCTGGTCTTCAGGCTTCGGATATCCTTAGAAGCGTAAGGACAAGGACTGCAACAGGCTTCAGAAGGTCAGGTCTTCAGATGATGATAAATTGGTAGTCAGTCCTGTTGTAGCCAGTGAGATGCCTTTGCAGCCCCTGCAGTCTGCGGATTTTCAACCGCAGGCCTCTGTTGAGACCATTTCAGAGTCCCTCGGGCCTCCGGCTTCCATTTTGTCTAATGACCTTCCGCCTGTTACCTCTTCATCTGGAGCCACTAGGCTGGCTTCTGTGTCCGAGGCCTCTGTTCTTTGTTTGGACAGCAAGCTCATACCGACAACCTCTGCCACTACGGCGGTTGCCAGGCCTCCCGAGTCCTTCCGACTTGCAGGTAAATCTTCCAGTCGTAAGCCTGTGAAAAAACAGGCTCCATTTTCCTCTTGTTCCCTCATTCTCAAATGGTTAAAATGGCTGATGACCTTTTAACTCTTTTTAGGGGTTCATAGCCTCCTCCTTCAAAAAGGGGTAGGGATGTCTCTCCTGAGGCTTTGTCTTATTCCGGTTCTGATACTTATAACATTTCTGTTGATGAAGAGGAAGTTTCTCAGTTTTTTTCTCCTTTTGAGGATTCAGATGCAGAGGAATCCATTTCTTCTGCTTCTTCTCTAGAGGATTTCTCTTTTGGTGATACTTTGAATACTGTCAGGGAGCATTTTAAATGGGAATGTCAGGGTTATCCCCAGTCTAAGAAAAGGATCAGGGAGTTTTTAGATTAGCCTCAGCATAAGCCTCTGGCTATTCCTCCAGTGTTGCAAGTGGTTGATGATGATTTTCTGGAAAATTCCTGGACTCCAAATTCAGTTCCTCCTCCTCCCAGGAAACCTTACAGGTACTATAGAGTCCCTGATTCGCATTTTTTTCTTTTTAGGAATCCGCTAGCTGACGCAGAGTTTATTTCTCAAGGCCCTAAAGGAGTTAAGGCCACTGTTACCAAGAATCCTTTTCTTTCCGACAGGGAATCTAGGAACCTAGATAGGTGGGGTAAAAAAGTTTATACCTCTGCCAAACTTGCTATTAGGTCTACTAATTGCCTTTTTCATATGCTTAAGTATCAGCAGCACACCTTGGAGACTATTAAATCAAAGATTGCAAGTGTGCCTCTTTTGGTAGAGTAAGGATATGCAGGATTTGCTGAATTCTGCCAGACATGTCAATAAACATTCTTTACATTGTGGTTTTGACATTCTAGAAGCCTCCTGCAGGGCTTACAGCTACTGGATCTGTTCTCAGAAGGCATGCTTGGCTCAGGGAGCAGCCCCTTCCAGAGCCTGTCAAGTCTAAGCTTTTGGATGTACCTTTACATAAGGACAGTCTATTTAGCAGCAAAGCAGAGGACGGGCTCAAAAAGATGGAGAATAAGACCAAATCTATGCAAACAGTTGAAGACTTTCTGCAAGTTTAACCTCCTCATTTCAGCAGGAATTACCCTTCTAAGAGGTGGATGTTTCCTGATACCAGAAGACAGAACCATTCTAGGACTAGAGGTTACAAATCTTCTAGAGGGCTACCCCTCAAAGGTCTAAGCGTTGGCATGCTTCCACTTCCAAGGCGAGCAGTTCTAAGCCTACATCTCAATCCAAACATTCTCAATGATTCTCCAACTTCTGCCTGTTCCTGCTTGCCCGGAAATTCCTTTAGGGAGAAGGTTGGCCCTTTTTTTGCAAATGTTTGGACCACCATCACAGACAACAAATGGGTACTCCAGAACTGTATCCCTAGGTCATAGGTTTTTTCCACACCTTTCCAGTACCCAAAGGATTCCCAGATGCTCCTCCAAACCAAAGGGCAGAAGTAGAAAAGCAGATTTTGTCTCAGTTACATCTGAGGTCAGTAGAATAAGTTCCTGCTCAGCAGGTAGGCCAGGGCTTCTATTCCAGACTTTTCGTAGTTCCAAAAAAAGAAGGGACCTTGTGTCCTTTCCTAGATCTATCCATTCTGAACTCTTTCTTGGTAATTCTAAAGTTCAAAATGCTCACTCTGCATCAGTTGCTACCAAAGTTAGACAAGGACTCATGGCTAGTAACTTTGGATCTCCAAGAAGCTTATCTGCACATCCCTGTCAGGGAATGTTGCAGGCAATACCTTCGTTTCAGAGTGGGAAAGCAAACATTATCAATTCTCTGCACTGCCCTTTGGATTATCTACTGCTCCCAGAGTTTTCACTACTTTAGAGCCGCAGGCCGATACCGACTCATACATGGACTCAGACAGGCCTACAAAAGCTCAAGGTATTGGACTTTCGGAAACCATTCCCTCAGATGGGTCCGGGGAACGCTGAGCAGGCATCGGCTTCTGAGGGTGCTTTCAGACCTACACAGTTATATGTTAAAACGACTTCACCTTCAACGGCAAAGACTAAAGCAGCTTTAAAGACAAAGAAACAAGTACAACAGCCCCATGGACAGGCCTCCATACCTAAAAAACAGATGCTCAAATGGCCGAAGACCTGATTACTTTGATCAGGGGTTCTCATCCCCCTCCTTACAAGAGGCCTAGGCAAGAGATAGACTATGAATCTTCAGATCAGGTTTCCATTACTTCTGATTCCTCTTCTGATCAGGAATACTCTCTTCCTCCTTATGAGGATTCTGATGTTGAAGAATCTATCCCCTCAGCTTCTCCTCCTGAGGATTATTCTTTTGGGGGAACACTGCATACCATGAGGGAGCATTTCCATTGGGAGAGCCAAGATTATTCAGAATCTAAGAAAAGGCTCAGAGACTTTCTTTTACTGCCTCAGCAGAGGCCCCTTGCTATTCCACCCATGCTAGACATTGTAGATGATGTAGTTTCAGAGTCCACTCTGACTCCTGACTCCTTACCTCCAGCTACTGTTAAGCCAGACAGATACTACAGGGTTCCAGACTCCCATAAATTTATTTTTAAAAACCTTTTTAAAAACCCTGCTGCTGACCCAGAAACTATCTCTCAGGGTCCCAAGGGGGTCAAGGCTTCCACTGCAAAAAAACCCCTACCCCCTCTGACAGAGATTCCAAGGCACCGGACAGATGGGGAAAAAGATTTACACTTCTGCTACCTTGGCTATAAGGGCTTTAAATTGTCAGTTTCATATGCTTAAATATCAGCAATACACTATGTCACTGCTTAAACAGAAAATGTTGACAAATTCTGAATGTGCAGAAAATAAAGAAATGCAGGATTTATTGCATGCAGCTGAACAAGTTGGAAAGCATACTTTACAATGTGGTTTTGATTCTTTGGAGGCCTCCTGCAGAGCTGCTGTTACGGGTTCTGCATGTTTGGTTAAAGGAACAGAATCTGCCTGATCATGTTAAAGCAAAATTATTAGATGCTCCATTACAGCATGATACCTTGTTTGGTGTTAAAGCAGAAGAGGTATTGAAGAAAATGGAGGACAAAGCCAAATCTATGCAAACAGTCAAGGATTTCCTACAGGTACATCCTTCAAGATTTAGCAGACACTGGCCTACAAAGAAATGGTCCTTTCCCAGTGTCAGACAAGCCACAGAGAGGCAGATACAGGTGCCCTAGAGGCAGATCCCAGCCCCAAGGCTCGTACAGGTCTAAACAATGGGGTGCTTCTACCTCCAAAAGCGGAGAAGACGAGACACAGCCATACAGAAAGCAGTCCCAATGACTTTTGCTTGCCTGCTCCAAGCACTTATCTTCTGGCAGCTCCTTTAGGGGGAAAACTAGCACTTTTTTCACAAAACTGGCACCTAATGACCCAGGACAAATGGGTCTTGAACATAGTGTCACAAGGTTACAAGTTCCACTTTCACACCCTGCCAAGGGCAAACGGTATGCCAGACCTGCCAAAAAATCAATGGGCAGAGGCACAAAAGCTAGTTTCATCCCTCATGGACATTAGGGCCATTCAGCAAGTACCACAGCAAGAGCAGGGACAAGGATTTTACTCAAGACTTTTCTTTGTGCCCAGAAAGGACAAAGCCTGGAGGCCAATACTGGACCTATCTATTCTAAACACATACCTGGATATTCCAAAATTCAGAATGTTGAGTCTGCAGCAGCTTCTGCCCATGCTGGGAAAGAAGGCTTGGCTTGTAACTTTAGACCTAAAAGAGGCATACCTGCATGTTCCAATCAGACAATCATGCAAAAGATGCCTCAGATTCATAGCTGGCTCAATGCACTACCAATTCTCTGCACTGCCCTTTGGCTTATCTACTGCGCCCAGGGTCTTTACAAAATGCCTGGCACCAGTAATTGCATTTTGCAGACAGAGGAATACAAATATATCGTTGCTTGGACGACTGCCTTATTCGAGCAGAGAACAAGGACATACTACTACAGCATCTGGCATTCGTAAAAAGATTACTAACATGCCTAGGGTACACAGTAAACGAAAAGAAATCAAAACTTGTACCCTCTCCAGAGATAATATTCCTGGGTGCAAGCATAAATACAACTGCCCAGATGGCTTATCTCATGCCAGACAAACAAAGGCAACTGGAAAGCATACTTTACAATGGAATCTCTGTCAGAGGGGGTAGGGTTTTTTTTGCTTTCAGCTTTTCCCGGTTAGGGGTCGCCACAGCGGAACTCCGGTCCGCTAATGATAGGCAGTAGATTTTTACTTACTGAGTTGCCAGCCCTGGCACACAACTTTCAACGAAGGGACGCCCATTCACGCATGTCTCCACACAAGACGCTTTAGCTGAGAATCCAACAGGACAACGTCTTACTGTGAGGCGACAACGCTACCGCAGCACCACCACCGCTGGTAAACAAAGGCAACTGACTGCTTATTTGAAAATGTTGGCAACAAACACCCAGTTAACTGCAAGAAATATTCTGCAGGCTTTGAGCTTCATGGCATCCTGCATCCTGCATTCTGCATTCTGCTAATTCCATATGCAAGACTGCATATGAGGAAACTACAAAGGGTATCTAAAAAGTGTTCGGACTCAACATTGCCACAGCCTGGAAACAATTATTACACTCATTCCTTGCCAGCAACAGGAGTTTCGATGGTGGGCAAAGGCCTGTCACCACAACAAGGGGCAGCCATTCACCATACCCCCAGCCAGACTGACATTGACAACAAATGCATCAGATTATGCCTGGGGGGGCCCACATGGCAGGAAGATGTATTCAGGACTCATGGTCCGCAATCCAAATGCATCTACATATTAATCAAAAAGAGATGCTAGCTGTTCAACATGCCCTGACAGCTTTCAAGGATCTACTTCATCCAGGCCAACTACTGGTAAAGGTGGACAATACTACAGTCATGTGGTACATAAACAAGCAAGGAGGCACACATTCCTACCCCCTTTGCAGAGTAGCCATGACTTTGTGGGACACAGCATTGACTTACCAAGTACATCTGCAAGCACAATTCCTGCCAAGAAAAATAAATACTCTGGCGGACAAACTAAGCAGAAACCTCATGGATCCCCATGAGTGGAAATTGGATCCACAAGTCTTCAACATAACAAGGAATTGGCGATGCCCGGACATAGATCTGATTGCCTCACCTCACAACTGCCAACTACAGAGATTCTGCACAAGGACTTATTACAAGCAAGCATGGAAAGTGGATGTTCTAACAAGGAATTGGGGAAGCCCGGACATAGATCTATTTGCCTCCCCTCACAACTGCCAACTACAGAGATTCTGCACAAGGACTTAACAGTATATGCCTTTCCCCCACTGTCTCTCCTCCCCAAGGTACTCCTAAAGGTCAGACAAGAGAAGCCAAAAATTATACTGATTGCCCCAGACTGGCCCCACCAGCACTGGTACCCAATCCTAAGGAACTTGGCTCAATGCCCTGCATGGACATTACCTCAAATTCCTCACTTACTAACCCAACAAAACAATCAGATCCTGCACAGCCAGCTCAGGACCTTAAATCTGGCAGCATGGTGGATAATATAGCTTTTCAAAACACACCTGTCTCTAAAGCAGTGATGGATGTTATCTTGGAGGCCAGGAGGCCCAGTACCAGAAAATGTTGTGCAGAAAATGGAAGAGATTCTGTGCCCGGAACCAGGCACAAGGAATTGACATGATTGTACCAAATATCCCTCAGATTTTCCAGTACTTAACTGAGATGTTGGACAACGGCCTATCCTTTTCATCAATTAAGATTCATGCCTCTGCCATTTCAGCTCATTACAATAAAGAGCCACCGATTTTTTTCTCATCCTTTATTAAGGCAGTACCTCAGAGGAGCCAAAAACTTACGGCCTCCAAGGAGATCACCAATACCTGTATGGGACCTCAATTATGTCTTGGAAAAACTCACTCTGTCTCCTTTTGAGCGAGCCGCTATAGCTGATATAAAATTTTTATCATGGAAAACAGCTCTGCTCCTAGCAATAACCTCTGCAAGACGAGTCTCAGAGCTACAGGCGCTCATGGCTGTGGAACCTTTTATAGTTTTCCATCCAGATAGGGTTTCTCTAAGGACAAACCCCACATTTATGCCCACGGTAGTGTCCAGTGTGGCCCTCAACCAAACTATTCATTTGCCTACCTTTTATCCAAACCCACAGAATAAGGGTGAGAAACTTTTGCATTCTTTGGACATACACAGACAGCTGCGCTTCTACTTGGACAGAACCAAAGCTTTCAGAAAGACTGAGAAATTACTGGTAGCATATGCTACAGGATCACAAGGAAAGGCTATCTCAAAGCAGACTATTTCAAAGTGGATAGGTCACTGCATTCGTTTATGCTATTCTCAACATGGCAAATCGGTGCCTAAGGGCATTAGGCCACATTCAGCCAGAGCAGCAGCCACTTCAGCAGCCTTTCTCAGAGGAGTGCCAACCAAAGACATTTTAGAGGCTGCAACCTGGAGTTCAGTGCACACTTTTACAAAGCACTACCACTTACCACTCTACTCCAAATCCAGGGCAGGCTTTGCCACTGCAGTACTGCAGGGCCTCATAGCCGCTCCTAATTCTATTTAGTTCCAGCCTCCCAACCTTAGCTTTGGGATTCAACCCAATTGTAATGACTGCAACAGTGAAACACGATGAACATAATACAGTTGTGTACCTACCATAAATGTAGATGTTCGAGTGTATTCACTGTTGCAGTCCAGGTTACCCACCCTTATCTTTGCTGGACCTTATCTGTACTTCTCTATTGTATACAACCTATGTGGTGTATTTGCTTGTAGATGAAGGAAACTTGTTACTTGGTGCATGCATGCTTTATTGACATATTTTTAGCCTACCCTTTTGGGGGCACCTGACATCTGGGGCAAGAAAAACTGAAGAAAATGGCGTCGGCTGCATCTTTTATACCCCTGACACACTGACGTCAGGGAGGAGGCGACAGCAACCGACGCCGGACCTAGACTTTGGAATTCAGGCCGACTGCGGGTAGCCTGCCAGCAGGATAACCCAATTGTAATGACTGCAACAGTGAATACACTCGAACATCTACATTTATGGTAGGTACACAACTGTACTTTTTTAAACACTGCAAGCTCAAAATCAAGCTCAAGTGCAGAGCAAGTATTCCATGAGCCCATCCTGCAAGGGATGCTTTATTCTTTGCTCAGAGATGTTCCTTTTTTTACAGATTTAATACTCTAGTATGAAATGCCAACTGGAATGGTGATGACTATAATGAACACAGTACAGTTGTTTGACCAACTTGCAGTAACAGTAGACCTTCAAGTAAGAGACCACCTCTGCATTGCCTGATTTGCTTTTGTGTGCCCCATGGGTTCATGTTTTAACATCCCTTGCATCTTTTACTGAATGTAGGTGTTCAGGTTGATACTATACTAAGTTTATTTAAAGATGCTAGGGTAAGGAATCTCCAGTGAGCACAGGGGCTTGGCCCAACCTTTCTGTACTTCTAAACTTTTTCCTTCCAAAAGAACTAAGTAACGGTAGAAACATCTCCACCTCTTTGTAAGCTGTAAGTCAGTGTGACATCAGGTTTGGAGGAACTGCAGCCACAGGTTATGTCTGTGGAAGCACTTAAGGTGGACCTTTGATAACTGCTATGCATAGCGTATATCACAGCAATGATCTCCTATTTGAACATATACTGTTGTGGTGAGTTGCACACACAGCTTTACTCTATGTAGACTTGAATCACATTATTTGTTTCTTCCATATCTTTGTTGTTTGCCTGTTAACTGACATTTAAGACAAATTGCAGTGAAATAAAACATTGTTTATACTTTGTTGGCTTTCCTTGTTTTTAAGACTGTACAGTGTACTTGACTTTCAGTAGTATGGACTTTCATCTTCTATTGTCTTGTATTGCTCGTTAGTTTGCACATCATAAATTATTCACATAAGAGCACTTTAATGTCTAATTTTGTTTTTAATAATTTTGTTTAGTTTTCAGACCTTTGATCTTCCATGCAACACAAGCTTGCTGGTGATTCAGAGTAAAGAACAGAAAAACACGTACAAATTATGTGGCAACAAGTACCAAAGGTTTTCAATACTTCCCAGCAGTAATGTCACCATCACATTCCATGGCAAAGTCGGTGAAGGCAGAGGCTTCCAGATTAACTACAGTAAAGGTGACCACCTTAAGTGAAAGAAGCAAGAGAATGAATCAGAAATGGAAATGTTATAATCTTTCTGTTTTATACATAATGTGAATAACTAATTCTCAGCAGATTGGTAGTTCGATTTCCCTTTTTTACATTTTTTTCTTTGGCGCTTTCATACAGACAGCTGCTGATACATTTTTACTAATGTCTTAGATTTCAGGCCCACCTATGGAGGATCCCTTACTCTTCGAGTATCCTTGCCATATGATGCTGAGTTAACTTGTAAAGATCCGTATGTCTTGATTTACTCAGGCAAAGTTGGAAGATCCTTCATCAGGTGTCTTCATTTTGCATTGCTCCAACCCCATAAAAAGGAGGGTTTTTTTCTGCAACAACCCTCCTTCCCTTTTGCAGTGGAGCTGTTGTAAAATGGGAATGTTATTGCATGCACTCCTAATTTACCTGAGCATATGTGAATTTAGCTGTGCAAGTGGTATGTATGACAGTGCCATTTGCATTCCTGTACATATCAGCACTGCAGTAGCTTCTTCCACTTCACTATCTGAGGGATGGGAATGGCGAGCCTCAGTCCACTCACTTCAGTCCACTTCCTCCCTAGAAAGCTGTGCTGATTTGTTGGTTATTGTTGATCCCTTAGTTGCTGGGTGTGTAATTAGGTGCACCTCATTTGCACCATGATCCATTCTCAAGAAATTAATGGTGTAATATGGATTACCAAATAATTCAAATGCTGAAGCTACAAGTTCCTGTCATGTACTGATGTCAGTTTCTGCATCCGTTGTATGTGATACTGGTCAGTATTGCTTTGAGAAGGATTTTGTTCCCTAGCATGTTGAAGTGGCTTTTGACATCAGCTGGTTGAGTTGTACAATGTGCTGTGAGAGCTGAATAATAGATAGTAAGATTTGGCCTTGTTTTTAACCATTTAAAATGCCTTCCCATAACCTGCTCTTTGTAAGGGAGAGCTTGAAATTGGAATCATAACCAAAATTCACTTTCAAGTTTTTTTTATTTTAATTGTGTTATCTGAATAATCTTATTTTGAATAGAAGGGGTGGTGATATAGTTAATAAAACTGAAATAGAAGAGTATAAGTGGATAAATTTGTTTAAAGCGGACCACACCCCGGGTCTTAATTATGTTAATAGTGTTAAGCGTATATTAAAAGAAAAACAAACTTGTGCTCTTTAAATTTGCTCTGTATTTTATTGATGTTTTAGGTCATGTGATTTATTTCATTCTGATCAGCTAGCTTTTAATTGTTCAACTATTTAAACTGGCTTGCAGTTTGAATTACACTCAGGAAGGGTTTTGATAACTTGAAAGCTTTGTTTCTTAATAAACATTTGTATTGAGACGGTTGGACTGCTGGTTTGTTCGTTTGGATTGACTTTGTTTCCTGTGTGGTCCAGTTGACCTCCTTGTGGCTTTTTTATCTGCTTTGTATTATCTGAATGCTTGATTTTTTTTCTCCATTACTGATTTGTCTTAACTATTACTTCTTTATTAAGACAAGAGGGCATGTTTCATTTGAATTTTAGGAAATTTCTTCCCCATCAAGGCAAGAGAGCATGTTTCATTTGAGATTTGTGTTTACAGTAAATTTCTTTAAGATTGGGGATGATAAATTGAATGCAGAAGTCATGATTGTGTACCATTTATAGATGCATTTGTAGTCTGCTTTTTATTGTGTTACACTGTATCTTGTGGACACCCATGGGTGTTTGGTTTATGAAATTATTGCTGGGACTGTAGATTTTTCCAGCCTGTTTCATTCCTGCCTTTCAGAGCCTCACTGATCACCTGACATTAGTGTATGCATACCCTAGTAATTAGGACTGCATTTTTTTATGTAGGTCTAATCTGTTTGTGAAATGCCAGTGTATGCATTAGGTGTTTTTAACAGTTAAGTAAATTTGATCACTTCTTGTTGCTTTGTAAAAGCACATATAAAACAAGCCATATATTTGATCTGACAAAGGATCCAGCAGGGACAGTAGATAAAGGTCTACTTTGGTTTATCAAAAACTAACTGCACAGCTGCAGAGTCCCTGCACCTAACTTGATAAATATGTAAGGAGACTGAGTGAAGTTAGTGCTGCTTGGGGTTTGGGAGCTCTGTGCCTCTTCCCTGTTTTTCTAAGAATATTGCCACTGAGGTCACACCACCTTGACATATTTAAATAAATAAATATGGTAAGCATCAGGGAACTGATTCCTTCTGGGGTGTGTGTCTTAAATACATTTATTCCCTTTTCCTCAAGTTGTGACCTCAGACATAGCATGTGTACAGATTTGGGGGTGGAGGTAGACAGTACTGCAAAAAAACATTTAATGTTATGTAGTCCTATCTCGCGTAATTCTTGCTGGATGGGGACGGAGCTGATATTCGGTTCAGACTCTGCCGATATTAAAGCTCGAGAGCTTTTACTGGCTCGAGGCTAGCCCCCCTATCCCATGGTGCCTCACGAAAATCCCCCAGATCTCATTTGCCGCAAAAGCTTCGAGGTTGTGTCTTACTGGCTCGTTGGCTAAGTAAAGCTTTATTTGCTAAATTTAGTCCTTTTTCCTAACCTTTCTATCCATTATTTAATATATATAGTTTTTGTCTCTTGTGTGACTGTTTTTTTGAGAGTTTCCAACCTCTAATCCTCCCCATTGGACTGTATGGCCCGTTTAAGTTAGAGGGTTTTTCCTCCCTGTGTGTGAGTGTGTGTGTGTGTGTGTGTGTGTATATATATATATATATATATATGTGTATATATATATATATATATATATATATATATATATATATATATATTTATATAAAAGTTTTATTCTTTCTTCCACAATTCTTCTTTGTCTGTAGTTAGTATTTAGTTTTGTGTTGCTTGTTGTTTATCTAGCTACTCTATTCCTGGTAGTCGGAATGTCTAATGATAAGGATAGGGAGCATAAGGATCATCACCTTTCGGGGTTTAAGAAGTGTGGTAGATGTGCACAGAAAATGTCTCTCACAGATAGTCACACCAGTTGCGTGTACTGCCTTGGGTGAAGCCCATTTGCAGGAGCCCTGCACTTTTTGCCACGCATTTAGCACCAGAGTTTTAAACGAAAGAAAGAGAAAACTTATTGATAGGGGTGTCATGGCCAGTTCCTTCCAGGAACAGCTGGAACTTGGTCAGGCAGCTCCAAAGACTTCTAAGAGAAAATCTTCAGCCCCAGCTTCGGAGCCAACTAAAAATACCAAAGTGTCAGAGCCAAGAAGTTCTGGCTTCAATTCAGCTTCATCCATTTCAGTGTCTTCTGTCTCTTTGGAGCCGAGGCAACCTTCGGTACTGAAAATTTTACCGGAAATTGAGGTAGTCTCCCCCACTTTGAGATCTCCTATTTTGGAGAGAAGGAGATCTCCTCCTGTCTCCACCAGATCCTCCAGGATTCTATCAGATGAGGACATCGAGCGGGTGGTGAAGAGGTTGCTATCGGATCCAGCTCTGACAAGAAAATTGGCCCCTCTGGACCCAGAGGTTTCGGAGCCAATCCCTTTACTGACCTCTGTTCCTCCGACTGACTGCTTCGCTCTCTGAGCCTATTACTTCAGGCTCTTCTGTCTTGGACCTGTTGGCTTCGGGGATTCAACCTGCTTCCTCTGAGCCAATTGCTGTATACTCGATGGCTCAGTCTGGAGCTGAGGGATCTGGCAGCCGACGCTCTCGAGTCGAATCCGAGGGGGACAGTCACCCTGGGTTCGCGGAACCAACCCTTCCTCTTGGAGCCTCTGCTCAACTCAGTTCGGCTACCACTTCTGCTTTGGAGCTGTTCCCTCTTGCTAGGAGTCAACCATCTGTCCCCTCTGAGCGGAGGTCTTCGGAGTGAGGGAGGAAGGATTTTGAAGCTAGAGAAGGTTTTATCCTCTGCTAAAGCCATACCATTGGAACCTGTGTCCCACCAGCAGCAGGTAGCAACCTCTTCCCCCCTACCACCCCCACAGCATACGGAGCCAGAGGCCCAAGTAGCCCCATTGGAGGTGCCCCCTCTTCCGTGACCTCCCCAGATTATCCCACTGGAGAGCTCCCTTGGAAGAGGCTGTGTAAGAGGAAGCATGTAGACTCATGAGTCTGTCAAGTCAGACACTGATTTAGAGAAATCAGAAGTGTCCCTATGATCCCCCTCTGAAGATGTCTCCTTTTCTGAAATCCTAGAAATCCTTAGACAGAGGGGTGATTGGAAGACCTCTAACCCTACTGAGGATGAATCAGTGTATCTTGAGGCATTTGTTTCCACCTCCTGGATGACGCCACCTTATGACCACCTCTTGGGGGTCATATCGCGGAAAGCCTGGACCTCTCCAGATTCAGTGGGGCCCGCCCTGAGGAGGCCAAATAAGTTCATGACAGCACCTGAGGACAAGACTTTTTTTAGTAAGGGAGTTCCCGTTGATGCTATGGTGGTAGCAGCGGCCACCAAGAAGGAGTTATCCGAGACATCTTCTAATATTCATCCTCCTAACAAGGAGTTCAGGACGCTGGATACGTACAGGTAGTGTACCCTTTTTTCAGCGACAATTACACTAAGATCGCTGAATTACCTTACTCATTTTACTCGTCTTCAGAGGGATCTCCTGAAAGAGTTGGGAGACACCCTCCAGGGTTCAGTACCTCTGGGTTCCATGGACAAGGTTTCTGCGCAGCTCTCCACCTTACTTCCATAGCTAACTCCTCCATGAGGCTGATGTCGTATGTGGCAGGTGGAGCGAGTAGGGCAGCTACAGCAGGAATATCCCTCAGGAGACCTTCTTGGATGCGTCTTTGTAATTTTACGGAGTCCTTCAAGTCTTCCTTCACTAATGTCCCTTTTGATGGTTCATCTCTTTTTGGACCCCAAGTGAAAGAGACTTTGACTAGGTGCGAGCAGGAGGGGAAAACCTTATCTGCTGTCTGAGTCCGTTTCTCCCTCCTGTCTAGACCCTATCCCAAGGGTAATACAAGAGGGGAAAATGTGGTTCCGTAAATCCCAAAAAGGTTTCCCTCAGGCACAAGGTCAACCCTCCCCTAGAGGCAGAGGGGAGGATATAATGGAAGACGCCGCCATCGCGGCAGAGAAGGTCCGCAGCATCAGGGAGACAGAGAAACTTACTCTGATCGTCCTTTCTATCGCCACTGAGGGGTTGCCCGCTTGTCTGTCTGTGGAGGCAGTCGGGGGTCGCCTGTCGCTGTACCCAAGCGCCTGGCTAACCATCTCACAAGATCGTTGGGTACACACCATAATAGCCAGAGGTTACCTGATCCCCTTTGTTTCTGAACCCCCAGCAAACCGGTCTCTACCAGACGTACCACCCATCCAACTAGACAGTGCAACATCACAGGTCATCTCGTTGCCGCAAAAAAGTCATCCAAGAAGTCCCCCCAGGGCAAGTAGGATCCGGAACTTACTCTCTTTTTTTTTAGTTCCAAAAAAGACAGGGAACTGGAGATCAATCCTAGATCTCAGCAGGCTCAATAAGTATGTAAAGAAATCGAAGTTCCGAATGGTCACTCTGCGGGTGATATTTCCCTTTATCGGGAAAGACAATATGGATGTGCTCAATCGATCTCCAGGGCGCGTACTACCACATCAGAATGGACAGGTGCTCCAGGAGACACTTGCACTTACGGTTGGGAGCCAGTCATTTTCAGTTCAGAACACTGCCCTTTGGTCTCACTACAGCCCCCAGAGTGTTCAAATGCGTGGCAGTGGTAACGGCTCACTTGAGACGTCAAGGATTCCAGGTATTTCCTTACCTAGATGACTGGCTCCTCACTGTTAACACCAAGCATCAACTCATCAGAACCAGGGACGAGACTCTATCCTTGTGCACCAGTCTAGGCATCACTGCCAACCTAAAAAATTCAGTCTTATCTCCTTCGCAGCACATTGTATACTTAGGCTCAGAAATAGACACAACCACCATGTCAGCAAGACTAACACCAGAAAGAGTAGAGTCTCTGTGCAGTCAAGTCAGATTCTTACTAAACAAACAAAAAGTTCAGGCAAGAGTAGTCCTTCAAAGTCATAGGGACTATGACTTCCGCCATCCTATTTGTTCCTCTTGCTCATCTAAACATGAGGATACTTCAGTGACTGTTATTTGCCCAATGGTCGATGCAGGACCTTCCATTGTCTCACCAGATTTTTATAACAAACACCTGCAAAAAGGATCTGACATGGTGGTTGCACACAGAACAACTTCCCCTAGGTCGTCCACTTGTTCTTTCCAAAGAAAAAGCAGTTTTGACCACGGATGCCTCCCGGATGTGGGGGGCAGGGTCTATCTTAGTACATCGACATTTCAAAATAGCGAAAACGGATTAACCGACACCAGAACATCGAAAGTCACGTCACCGACGCCAGAAGATCTACAAGGCAGAAGACCGACGGAGGAAGACACCGACGCTGAGAAGCTGCGATGGGGAAAGGATGTGTAAGTATGCGGTAGTGACGGACGATAGGGTGCGAGTAAGGTAAGTGTGCGATGCTGGTGTTTAGTAGGGGTAGGGGTGGGATAAGTGAGTTAGGGTTAGGGCGCGGGTTAGGTGAGTGTGCGAGTAAGGTAAGTGTACGATGTTGGTGTTTTGTAGGGGTAGGGGTGGGATAAGTGAGTTAGGGTTAGGGCGCGGTTTAGGTGAGTGTGCGATAGTGACGGACCTTAGGGTAAGGGTTTGGGTTAGGGTTGTAGATAGTTGTGTATGTATGGGTTAGTGTTCATTTGTAAGGATTTTGGTGTGCTTGTGTTGTGTGTGTGGGTGTTGGATAGGAGATGTGTCGGGTGTATGCGATGTCGTGTTTGTGAACTGTCGATCTTCTGGCGTCGGTGAAATGACTTTCGATGTTCTGGTGTCGGTTAATTCGTTTTCGCTATTTTGAAATGTCGATGTACTAAGGTAGATCCGGGGGGCATTATCTGGGAGTGACAGTCCAAGGTACTTGGCAGAACCACGAGAACCACTTGCACATCAATGTTCTGGAGATGAGAGCGGTGCTGTATGTGTTGCAAGCACTTCACAGCTCCCTTCCCACTGGGACAATTGCGATTCAGTCAGACAAACATGTCTGTCGTGTGGTACATAAACAAGCAAGGGGGAACCAAATCTTACCCATTTTGCAGCAAGGCCTTAAGAGTTTGGAAATGGGCAATGGATACTCAACGCTTCCTGATAGCAACGCACATCCCAGGGAAATCCACCGTAATAGCAGACAAACTCAGCCGAGCAATTCTGATGCCTCACGAGTGGTCCTTGAATCCAAAAGTTGAGAAAGATCTTTCACAGATGGGGCCAGCCTTGCGACCTATTTGCCACTCACCTGAACACCAAGTGCAGCAGCTACTTTGCCCTCATTCCCCATCCGGGGATGTCACCCAGGGATGCTCTAGTCCATGATTGGCCCCCGGGACTTCTTTATGCCTGTCCTCCTTTTCCATTCATCCCAAAGGTAATACGGAAAGCAAGACAGTTGAGGAGTTCCTTGATCCTCATTGCTCCTTACTGGCCTCGACAAGTTTTGATGTTCGTATTTCACTGTTGCAGTCATTACAATTGGGTTATCCTGCTGGCAGGCTACCCGCAGTCGGCCTGAATTCCAAAGTCTAGGTCCAGCATCGGTTGCTGTTGCCTCCTCCCTGACATCAGTCTGCCAGGGGTATAAAAGATGCAGCCAACACCATTTTCTTCTGTCTTTCTTGCCACACGGTGCCCAAAGCAAAAGCAGTTCGCAAGTGCCGGTCAGCCAACTCCTGAGATTTTCAAGTTCGAATTTCAGATCCAAAGTCTTCATTTAAAGCCAAGTACCCCGTTGGGGAAACTTTTTTCTTGCTCCAGACTGATGTCAGAAAAAGTTAATAATTGTATTTCATATGGAAAGCAAATACCTCATAAGGATTTTCATTCTTACTATATTCCTTGCCTAGGCCCTGACCACGATGTTGCTAGTTGTCGGTTTTGTGCTAGATTTAACCAACGCACTATTAAGCATCGGTACGATTTTGCATTTCATTACTTTGGCAGACTATTTAATTATATAATGCCGTGGGAACAGCCGACTACCGGAGTTTGCAAAAAACGCGAAGAAAAGGACAGGCATCCGAGGTCCAAAACTGACGAGGCTTCTTCGAGGCCAGTTACCGGTTCTCAGTGAGGCACTTTCGCAGTCCCTGACGACCACTACTTTAGAGCCGCAGGCCGATAGACTCCCACGCAGAGTCAACCAGGCCTACAGAAACTCAAGGTATTGGACCTTTGGAAACCATTCCCTCAGATGGGTCTGGAGCCGCTGAGCAGGCATCGGCTTCTGAGGGCGTTTTCAGGCCTACACAATTATATGTTAAAACGACTTCAGCTTCAAAGGCAAAGACTAAAGCAGCTTTAAAGACAAAGAAACAAGTACAACAGCCCCATGGACAGGCCTCCATGCCTACAAAACGGATGCTCAAAATGGCCGAAGACCTGATTATTTTGATCAGGGGTTCTCATCCCCCTCTTGACAAGAGGCCTAGGCAAGAGTTAGAATATGAATCTTCAGATCAGGTTTCCATTTATCTGATTCCTCTTCTGATCAGCAATACTCTCTTCCTCCTTATGAGGACTCTGATGCTGAAGAATCTATCCCCTCAGCTTCTCCACCTGAGTATTTTTCTTTTGGCGAAACACTGCATACCATGAGGGAGCATTTCCACTGGGAGAGCCAAGATTATTCAGAATCTAAGAAAAGGCTCAGAGATTTTCTTTTACTGCCTCAGCACAGGCCCCTTGCTATTCTACCTGTGCTAGATATTGTAGATGTGTTTTCAGAGTCGAGTCTGACTCCTGACTCCTTACCTCCAGCTCCTGTTAAGCCAGACATGGATCTATTTGCCTCCCCTCACAACTGCCAACTACAGAGATTCTGCATAAGGACTTATCACAAGCAAGCATGGAAAGTGGATGCTCTATCTTTCAGCTAGAAAAACTTAACAGAATATGCCTTTCCACCACTGCCTCTCCTCCCCAAGGTACTCCTAAAGGTCAGACAAGAGAAGCCAAAAATGATACTGATTGCCCCAGACTGGCCTCGCCAGCATTGGTACCCAATCCTAAGGAATTTGACTCAATGCCCAGCATGGACATTACCTCAAATTCCTTACTTACTGACCCACCAACACAATCAGATCCTGCACAGCCAACTCAGGACCTTAAATCTGGCAGCATGGTGGATAATATAGCTTTTCAAAGCACACCTCTCTCTCAAGCAGTTATGGATGTTATTTTGGAGTATTCCACAAAGGGCATTAGTTTCTTGCCCTCTTTCTTCCATAGGGATATAAATCATGTAACTTAACAAATCTCATTAAATAAACTTAATCATGTAACAAAAAAGTACAGTTGTGTACACTTACCATAAATGTAGATGTTTGAGTGTATTCACTGTTGCAGTCATTACATTTGGGTAATCCTGCAGGGAGGTTGCCCTCATTCGGCCTGAATTCTAAAGTCTTGGGTCCTGTGTCGGCTGCTGTCGCCTCTTCCCTGACGTCAGGTCGTCAGGGGTATAAAAGAAGCAGCCAACGCCATTTTCTTCAGTCTTTCTTGCCACGCGGTGCCCGAAGCAGAAGCAGTTCGCAAGTGCCGGTCGGCCAACTCCTGAGATTTTCGTGTTCGAGTTTCAGACCCGAAGTCTTCAATAAAGCTAAGTACCCCATTGGGGAAACTTTTTTTCTTGCTCCAGACCGATGTCAGAAAAAGTTAATAATTGTATTTCTTGTGGAAAGCAAATACCTCATAGGGACTTTAATTCTTGCTGTATTCCTTGCCTAGGCCCTGATCACAACATTTCTGGTTGTCGGTTTTGTGCTAGATTTAACCAACGCACTATTAAGTGTCGGTATGATTTTGCTTTAAACTATTTTGGATGCCGGTTTAATTATCCAGAAATGTCGTCGGATAGCCATCCGACTACTGGAGTTCACAAAAAAACGCAGAGAAAAGGAGAGAGATAAACAACTGAGGTCCAAAACCGACGAAGCTTCTCCTAAGCCAGTCGCCGGTTCTCAGTGAGGCACCTTCGCAGCCCCTGACACCTGCTACTTTAGAGTCGCAGGCCGCAACCGACTCCTACGTGGAGTCAGCTATGCTGCTGGAAACTCAAGGTATTGGAGCCTCTGACACTATTCCTTCAGATGGGTCCTGAGCCGCTGAGCAGGCTTCGGCTTCTGAGGGTGTATTCAGACCTAATCATTAAACCGACTTCAGCTTCAAAGGCAAAGAGTAAAGCATCTTCTAAAGCAAAGAAACAAACTCGAGCCACGTGGACAGGCCTCTATGCCCAAAAAAACAGATGCTCAAAATGGCCGAAGACTTGATTACCTTGATCAGGGGTTCCCATCCCCCTCCTGATAAGAGGCCTAGGCAAGAGACTGAGTATGAATTGTCAGATCAGGTTTCTGTTTCTTCTGATTCCTCTTCTGAGCAGGAATATTCTCCCCCCCCCCCCCCCATGAGGATTCTGATGCTGAAGAAATCTATACCTTCAGCTTCTCCTTCAGAGGCCTATTCTTTTGGGGAAACCTTGCATATCATGAGGGAGCATTTCCACTGGGAGAGCCAAGATTTTTCCGAATCTAAAAAGAGGCTCCGGGACTTCCTTTTACTACCTCAACACAGGCCTTTAGCCATTCCACCTGTGTTAGACATTGTAGATGATGTGTTTTCGGAGTCTAGTCCGACCCCTGACTCCTTACCTCCAGCTCTTGTTAAGCCTGACGGATATTACAGGGTTCCTGATTCTCATAAATTACTTTTTAAAAACCCTGCTGCAGACCCAGAAACTATTTCACAGGGTCCCAAAGGAGTTGAGGCTTCTGCTGCAAAAAACCCTACCCCCTCTGACAGGGATTCTAGGGCACTGGACAGATGGGGAAAAAAGATTTACACATCTGCTACCTTGGCTATAAGGGCCTTAAACTTTCAGTTTCATATGCTCAAATATCAGCAACATGTTATGGCATTGCTTAAACAGAAAATGTTGTTAAACCCTGAATGTGCAGAAAACAAGGAAATGTAGGATTTATTGCATGCAGCTGAACAAGTTGGAAACATACTTTGCAATGTGGTTTTGATTCTTTGGAGGCCTCCTGCAGGGCTGCAGTTACGGTTCTGTAATTAGGAGGCATGCTTGGTTAAAGGAACAAAATCTGCCTGATCATGTCAAAGTTAAATTATTAGATGCACCATTACAGCATGATACTTTGGTGTTAAGGCGGAAGAGGTGTTAAAGAAAATGGAGGACAAAGCTTAATCTATGCAAACTGTCAAATATTTTTTACAAGTACAGCCACCTAGGTTTAGTAGACACTGGCCTACAAAGTATTGGTTCTTTCCTGTGTCAGACAGATCTCAAAGGGGCAGATCCAGATGCCCTAGAGGCAGATCCCAGGCGCAAGGTTCATACAGGTCAAAGCAATGGGGGGGCTTCTACCTCCAAAGTTGGAGGGGACAAATCACAACCATACAGGAAACAGTCCCAATGACTTCCCCCTGCCTGCACCAAGCACTTATCTCCTGGCAGCACCCTTAGGGGGGAAATTAGTACTTTTTTCTCAAAAATGGCACATTATAACCCAGGACAAGTGGGTTTTAAATATAGTGTCACAAGGCTACAAGTTCCATTTCTATACCCTGCCAACTAGATCTGCCAAAAAATCAATGGACAGAGGCACAAAAACAAGTCTCATTCCTCATGGACATGGGGGCCATTCAACAAGTACCAGAGCAAGAGCAGGGACAAGGATTTTACTAGACTCTTCTTGGTACCCAGAAAGGACAAGGCCTGGAGACCAATACTGGACCTATCTATTCTGAACACATTCCTGGATATACCAAAATTCAAAATGTTGCTTTGCAGCAGCTTCTGCCCATGCTGGCCAAGAATGCTTGGCCTGTGACTTTAGACCTAAAAGAGGCATACCTGCATGTCCCCATCAGACAATCATGCAGAAGATGCCTCAGATTCAAGGCTGGCTCAATGCATTACCAATCTTTGCACTGCCTTTTGGCTTATCTACTGCGCCCAGGGTCTTTACAAAGTGCCTAGCACCAGTAATTGCATTCTACAGACAAAGAGGAATAGAAACACATCCTTACTTGGACGACTGTCTAATTCAAGCAGAGAACAAGGACATTCTTCTACAGCATCTGGCGTTTGTGAAAAGACTTCTAACATGCCTAGGGTGCACAATCAACGGAAAGAAATCAAAACTACTACCCTCTCAAGAGATAATATTCCCGGGTGCAAGCTTAAATACAACTGCCCAGATGGCTTATCTCATGCCAGACAAACAAAGGCAACTGATTACCTGTTTCAAAAATATTGGCAACAAAAGCCCACTTATCTGCAAGAAAAATTCTGAAGGCTTTGGGCTTCATGGCATCCTGCATCCTACTAATTCCATATGCAAGACTGCATATGAAGAAACTTCAATGGTATCTAAAAAGCGTTTGGGCTCAACATTGCCACAGCCTGGAAACAATGATTACTCTCATTCCCTGCCTGCAACAGGAGTTTCGATGGTGGACGAAGGCTTGTCACCAGAACAAGGGACAGCCATTCGCATTACCCCCAGCAAGGCAGACACTAACAATGGATGCATCAGATTATGCCTGGGGGCTCACATGGAAGGAAGATACATTCAGGGCACATGGTCCTCAAACCAAATGCATCTACATGTCAATATCAAAGAGATGCCAGCTGTTCAAAATGCCCTGATAGCCTTCAAGGACCTACTTCATCCGAGACAACTACTGATAAAGACAGACAATACCTCTGTCAAGTGGTATATAAACAAGCAGGGGGGCACACATTCTTACCCCCTTTGCAGACCCACCATGACTTTGTGGGACACAGCATAGACTTACCAAGTACATCTGCAGGCACAATTCCTGCCAGGAAAGGAAAACACTCTGGTAGACAAACTAAGCAGAAAGCTCATGGATCCTCACTAGTGGCAGCTGGATGCACAAGTCTTCAGCATGATAACAAGGAAATGTGGATGCCTGGACATAGATCTATTTGCCTCCCCTCACAACTACCAACTAAAAAGATTCTGTACAAGGACTTATCACAAACAAGCATTGAAAATGGACGACCTATCTTTCAGCTGGAAAAACCTGTCAGGATATGCCTTTCCTCCACTGCCTCTCCTCCCCAAGGTACTCCTAAAGGTCAGACAGGAGAAGCCAAAGATGATACTGATTGCCCCAGACTGGCCCCATTAGTACTGGTATCCAATCCTAAGGAACTTGTCTCAATGCCCAGCTTGGACCTTACCTCAAATACCTCATCTACTGTTCCAGCAAAACAATCTGATCCTGCACAGCCAACTCAGTACTTTAAACCTGGCAGCATGGCGGATAATGTAGTCATACAAAACACACCTCTCAGTAAAGCTGTGATGGTTGTCATTTTGGAAGCCAGAAGGCCTAGTACTAGAAAATCTTATGGTGGAAAATGGAAGAGATTCTGTGCTTGGAATCAGGCACAAGGAACTGATACAGCTGTATCAAATATTCCTCAGATTTTGCAATACTTAACTGAGATGCTGGACAAAGGCCTATCTTTTTCATCAATTAAAATTCATGCCTCTGCCATTTCGGCTCATTACAATACAGAGCCACCAATTTTTTTCTCATCCTTTATTAAAGCAGTACCTCAGAGGAGCCAAAAATGTAAGGCCTCCAAGGAGATCACCAATACCTGCATGGGACCTCAACTATGTCTGGAAAAAACTCACCCTGCCTCGTTTCGAGCCAGCTGCTACTGCTGATATAAAGTTTTTATCTTGGAAAACAGCTCTGCTCCTAGCAATAACTTCTGCAAGACTGGTTTCAGAGCTACAGGCACTCATGGCTATGGAACCTTTTCTCATTTTATATCCAAACAGGGTCTCTGAGGACAAACCCAACATTTATGCCTAAGGTGGTGTCCAGTGTGGCTCTTAACCAAACTATTCATCTGCCAACTTTTTATCCAAATCCACAGAACAAGGGGGAGAGAATTCTGCATTTTTTGGATGTACACAGACAGTTTAGAGTCTACTTGGACAGAACCAAAGTTTTCAGGAAGACGAAGCAATTACTACTGGCATATGCTGCAGGATCACAGGGAAAGGCTATCTCAAAGCAGACTATTTCAAAGTGCATAGGCCACTGCATTCATTTCTGCTACTTACACCATGGCAAGCCAGTGCCTAAGGGCATTAAACCACATTCAACCAGAGCTGCAGACACTTCAGCAGCCTTTCTCATGGGAGTACCAACCAAAGACATTTTAGAGGCTGCTACTTGGAGTTCAGTGCACACCTTTACAAAGCACTATCATCTGCCACTCTACTGTAAATCCAGGGCAGGCTTTGCCACTGCAGTTCTGCAGGACCTCATAGCCGTTCTTAATGCTGTTTAGCTCCAGCCTCCCAACCATAGCTTTGGGACTCTACCCAAATGTAATGACTGCAACAGTGAAACACGAAGAACATAGTACAGTTGTGTACACTTACCATAAATGTAGATGTTCGAGTGTATTCACTGTTGCAGTCCAGGTTATCCACCCGCCATCCCCCTTTTTCTGCTGGAACTTTTCTTTTCTTCTCTGATTTATGCAACCTATGTGGTGTATTTGCTTGTAGATGAAGGTAAAGTTTTTATATTGGTGTATGTATTTTTATATATATATAAATTTTGGCTACCCTTTTAGGGGGCACGTGACATCTGGGGCAAGAAAAACTGAAGAAAATGGTGTCAGCTGCTTCTTTTATACCCCTGACGACCTGACATCAGGGAAGAGACTACAGCAGCCGACGCAGGACCCAAGAGTTTGGAATTCAGGCCGACTGAGGACAACCTGCCAGCAGGATTACCCAAATGTAATGACTGCAACAGTGAATACACTCGAACATCTACATTTATGGTAAGTGTACACAACTGTACTTTCCTTCCAGAGTCACTCAAGCCAAACCCAGACATTCCAAAAGCACCGTGTTTCAGTCCCAAAGGACTTTCAGAACTAAGCAATGGGGTGCCTCCGCTTCCAAATCTGGAAATAACAAGGCACCTCCCTATGGTAAACAGTCTCAATGACTTCCCTTTAAAATTACCAAGCACTTACCTCTTAGCCGCCCCTTTGGGAGGAAAACTGGCTCTTCATGCAAAAAACTGGCAACTTATAACCCAGGACAAATGGGTTTTAAATAGTGTCCCAGGGATACAAATTTCCGCACATTACAAACTCCAAACCGAATGGCCAGACCTGCCCCCAAAACAGTGGGCAGAGGCTCAGAAACATGTACTTTCCCTCCTAAACATGGGGGCAATTCAGCTAGTACCAGAAGAGGAAAAGGGGCAAGGTTTCTATTCCAAACTTTTCCTGGTACCCAGAAAAGACAAATCATGGCGTCCAATTCTGGACCTGTCTACTCTGAACACATTTCTGGACATTCCAAAATTCAAGATGCTGACTCTTCACCAGTTACTTCCTATGCTAGGCAAAGATGCCTGGTTGGCAACTCTATATTTAAGAGGCTTACCTGCATATCCCAATCAGGGAATCTTGCAGAAGATACCTACGCTTCAAAGCAGGCTACTTGCATTATCAGTTCTCTGCACTGCCCTTTGGCTTAACTAATGCGCCCAGGGTATTTACAAAGTGCCTGGCTCCAGTAATTGCATTTTGCAGGAAAAGAAATATTCAAATATATCCATACCCGGACTATTGTCTAATTCAGGCAGAAAACAAGGCCATTCATCTAAAACATCTGGCGTTTGTAAAAAAAAAAAAAAGGTTCTAACTTGTCTAGGGCACACCATAAACAAAAAGAAATCACAACTGGTACCCTCTCAAAGAATTACATTCCTGGGTGCAAGCTTGAATACAACTGCCCAGATGGCTTTCCGTACGCCAGAAAAACAACTTCATTTGGTGACTTACTTCAAACAAGTGGCCACAAAAACCCTATCTGCAAGACAAATACTGCAAGCCTTGGGGTTCATGGCCTCCTGCATTCTTCTAATTCCATATGCAAGACTGCATATGAAGAAACTTCAGTGGTACTTAAAAAGTTTATGAAGTCAACATTGTCACAGCCTGGAAACAATGACTCCTATCATTTCTTGCCTGCAACTAGAGTTCCTATGGTGGGCAGAGAACTGCCACCAAAACAAGGGACTGCCATTCATACCACCCTCTGCCACCCAACCCCTAACTACAGAAGCATCAGACTATGCATGGGGGGCTCATCTGGCAGGGAAGTGCATTCAGGGCAAATGGAGTCCAAATCAAATGCACCTTCATATCAATCAAAAAGAAATGCTAGCTGTACAGAATGCACTGACAGCCTTCAAGGACTACCTTCATCAAGGACAACTAATGGTAAAGGACAACACCACAGTTATGTGGTACATAAACAAGCAGGGGGGTACACATTCCTTCCCCCTCTGCTGAATTAGCCATGGCATTGTGGAACAATGCCTTGAGCTATCAAGTACAACTGCAAGCTCAATTCCTGCCAGGAAAGCTGAATATGTTGGCAGACGAACTAAGCAGAAAACTCATGGACCCACACGAATGGAAATTGGAACCACGGATTTTCAACATGTTGACACGTAAATGGGGGAGCCCAAACATAGATCTTTTTGCCTCACCCCAGAACTGCCAGTTGGACAAATTTTGCACAAGAACTCCTTGCAAAAAAGCCTGGAAAGTGGATGCTCTGTCCTTCAACTGGGAAAACCTATCACCCTTTGCCTTTCCTCCTCTGCCTGTGCTCTCCAAAGTTCTACTAAAAGTCAAACAGGAGAAACCAAAAATGATTTTGATTGCTCCAGACTGGCCTCGCCAACACTGGTACCCACTCCTACGCAGTCTGTCACAAATTTCTCCATGGCACCTGCCTCAGACACCTTCCTTACTGTCTCAGCAAAACAACCAAATTCTGCACCCTCATCTCCAAACATTGAATCTTGCAGCTTGGCTAATCACTTAAAATTCCCCCTTAGCATCCCTCAGCAAACCTGTGATGGATGTCATTTTGGAGGCGAGAAGACCTAGTACTAGAAAATCTTATGCTGACAAATGGAAAAGATTATGTGCCTGGAACCAATCTCAAGGGATAAGCACAGCAGTGCCCAGTTCACCTCAGATTTTGCAATACTTAACTGAGATGCTTCACAAGGGCCTGTCTTTTTCTTCCATAAAAATCCATGCCTCAGCCATTTCAGCTCATTACAACACAGAGCCCCCCCCCTTTTTTTCTCATCCTCTGCTGAAGCAGCATCTCAGAGGGGCCAAAAACTTGAGGCCACCCAGGAGAGCTCCAACCCTTGCCTGGGACCTTAACCTTGTATTGGAGAAACTCACTCTCCCTCCTTTTGAGCCAGCTGCTACTGCAGGCTTAAAATTTATTTCCTGGAAAACAGCTTTCCTTTTAGCAATCACTTCAGCTAGAAGGATTTCTGAATTACAGGCCCTTATGGCAGTAGAGCCTTTCATCATCTTTCGTGCGGACAGGGTGTCACTTAGGACCAACCCATCCTTCATGCCCAAGGTGGTATCCCAGTGTGGCTCCTAATCAGTCCATTCATTTGCCAACTTTCTTTCCCAATCCACAGAACAAGGGGGAGTGGATTCTGCATTCATTGGATGTGCACAGACAACTTAGATTTTACTTGGACAGGACTAAATCTTGAAGAAAATCTGAACAACTGCTGGTAGCATTTGCCGCAGGGGCAATGGGAAAGACTATTTCAAAGCAAACCATTTCCAAATGGATAAGCGATTGTATTCATTTCTGCTATAAGCACCATGGAAAACCTATCCCCCAGGGGATCAGATCCCATTCCCCCAGGGCTGCATCTACTTCGACAGCCTTTCTCAGTGGTGTTCCTACCCAGGGACATTCTAGAAGCTGCTACCTGGAGTTCAGTTCATACTTTCACCAAGCATTATCATTTACCAATTTTCTCTAAATCCAGAGCTGGCTTTGCCACTGCTGTTTTGCAGGGCCTTATAGCCGGTTCTAATGCTGTATAAATCCATCCTCCTAACCATAGCTTTAGTAATGTACCCAAATGTAAGGACTGCAACAGTGAAACACGAACATAGTGCAGTTGTGTACACTTACCATAAATGTAGATGTTCAAGTGTATTCACTGTTTCAGTCCTGGTTACCCTCCCTCCAGCCCCCTGTGTTTTTCTCTCTTACTATGCCTCTGCTTTCTTTTACTACACTTAAAACCCTTTTTTGGTGTGTTTGCTTTTGTTTGGAGGTATATTTTGTGTTTTAAATTATTTATATATATATATTGCTCCCCATTTGGGGGGCACCCAACATCTGGGGCAAGAAAAACTGATGTAATGGCGTCTGCTGCATGTTTTATACCTTTGACGACCTGACATCATGGAAGAAGGGAAAGCAACCGACGCAGGACCCAAGACTTTGTTAATCAGGGTGATTGAGGGTAACCTGCCAGCAGATTACCCAACTGTAATGACTGCAACAGTGAATACACTCTAACATCTACATTTATGGTAAGTGTTCACAACTGTACTTTATTGTGTAGTATTTGATATGCTGTACTAATATTATTCCTTTTGTAACAGCAGCTTCTATTTTAGGTTCATCTATAAACTTCACCAGAGCAAGTTTATCACTTAAGGTTCCCTTGTACCATTTTCTTTGCCTAGATGCCAACAACAAACCCTGGAAGGGAAGGCCGTCTCTAGCCTGCAGTGCAAACGTCCTCTTGGCCTCGTCCCACTATGTTACTTTTACCTGTCTAGTTATTTGCTCACAATACCTTGGTTCCTTTGCCAGTTTAAATTCCAGGCCCTTCTTGCGTATTTTCTGTACCCTTACTTGCAGTCAAGCACACCATCCATTTTTTAGTATTTCTCCCCCCTTTTTTTTATACATATGTCTGCAAATACCTTTTGTTGTAAGCTTTTTTTTGTTTCTTTGCCTTCTGTTACATCTTAACTAATACCTGTCTGTGAATTAATTTCTTCCACTATGCCTCTTTCCATATCATTCGCATTACTTGCCTCACAGTGTACTCTTGCTTTTAACCCAGCCCTTTATGGATAGTTATTATGTTCATTGTGTTTCACTGCTGCAGTCATTACACTTGGGTTATCCTGCCGTCAAGCGGTCCCGCAGTTGGCCAGAGTTCCAAAATCTTGGTCCGGCGTGGGTTACTGTCGCTTCTTCCCTGACGTCAGTACGCCAGGGGTATACAAGATGCAGCCGATGCCATTTTCTTCAGTCTTTCTTGTCGTGCGGTGCCCAAAGCAAAAGCAGTTCGCAAGTGCCAGTCGGCCGACTCCTGAGATTTTCTATTCGAATTTCAGAACCGAAGTCTTCAATAAAGCTAAGTACCCCGTTGGGGAAACTTTTTCTTTCCTCAGACCGATGTCAGTAAAAGTTAATAATTGTATTTCTTGTGGGAAGCAAATACCTCATAAGGATTTTCATTCTTACTGTATCCCATGCCTAGGCCCAGACCATGACGTCACTAGTCGGTTTTGTGCTAGATTTAACAAGCGCACTATTAAACGTCGGTTTGATTTTGCCCGACATTATACCATGCCGTCGGAACAACCGATGACCGGAATACACAAAAAGCGCAAAGACAAGGATAAGGACAGGCTTCCGAGGTATAAAACTGACAATGAAACCTCTTCTAGGCCAGTCGCCGGTTCTCTGGTTTTCAGCGAGGCCCCTGACGACCGCTACCTCGGAACCACAGGCCGCCTCCGACTCCCACGTGGAGATGGCTGGGCCTCTGGATACTCAAGACTTGGGGCCTACAGAAACTAACCCTTCAGAGGGATTCGGAGGCGCTGAGCAGCCATCGGCTTCAGAGGGTGTATTCAGACCTTCTAAGCTTACCATCAAATCTTCTGCCAAGTCTAAAATCCCTTTAAAGACAAAGAAGCAAGTACAGCATTCACCTGGGCAGGCCTCCATGCCTAAGAAACAGATGCTCAAAATGGCCGAAGACTTAATTACTCTGATCAGGGGTTCCAATCCCCCTCCTGATAAAAGGCTAAGGCAGGATGCAGACTGACTCCTCTGACCAGGTTTCCATTTCTTCGGATTCCTCTTCAGATCAAGGATACTCTTTACCCCCCTATGAGGATTCTGATGCTGAAGAATCAATTCCTTCAGCCTTTCCTCCAGAGGACTACTCTTTTGGGAAAACTTTACATACCATGAGGGAGCATTTCCATTGGGAGGGCCAGGATTACTCAGACTCCAAGAAAAGGCTCTGAGACTTCCTTTTATTGCCTCAGCACAGGCCCCTTGCTATTCTGCCAGTGTTAGACATTGTGGATGATGATTACTCTGAATCCAGTCTAAATCCTGATTCTTTGCCTCCTGCTCCAGTCAAACCAGACAGATACTATAGAGTTCCTGACTCTCACAAATTTCTTTATAAAAGCCCTGTTGCTGACCCAGAAACTATTTCCCATGGTCCCAAAGGGGTAAAGGCTTCCACAGCTAAAAATCCAGTTCCCTCTGACAGGGATTCTAGAGCATTAGACAGATGGGGGAAGAAAGTTTACACTTCTGCAACTTTAGTAGTTAGGGCTTTAAATTGCCAGTTTCACATGCTTAAATATCAACAATTTTTAATGTCTCAGTTAAAACAGAAAATGCTTACAAATTCAGACCATCCTGATTTTAAGGAAATACAGGATTTATTGCATGCATATGAACAAGTGGGAAAACATACTTTGCAATGTGGTTTTGATTCATTGGAGGTTTCTTGTAGAGCAGCAGTTACAGGGTCTGTGATTTGAAGGCATACTTGGTTAAAAGAACAAGGTTTACCTGATCATGTCAAAGCAAAATTATTGGATGCACCTTTGCAGCAGGATGTTTTATTTGGAGTAAAGGCAGGAGAGGTATTAAAGAAAATGGAGGATAAGGCAAAATCTATGCAAACAGTGAAGGATTTCTTACAGGTTCAGCCACCTAGATTTAGCAGAAATTGGCCTACAAAAAATTGGTCCTTTACAGTTTCAGACAGACCACAAAGGGGCAGATACAGACATCCGAGAGGCAGATCTCAGCCCAAAGGCTCTTGCAGACCTCGACAATGGGGTGCATCAACCCCAAAAGGAGGGGAAGACAGGTTACAACCTTATAGGAAACAGTCCCAATGACTTCCCCCTTCAGATGCCAAGCACTTTACTTTTGGCAGCCCCCTTGGGGGGAAAACTGACACTTTTTTGTCACAATTGGCATATGATCACCCAAGACAAATGGATTCTGAATATTGTGTCTCAAGGTTACAGATTCCACTTTCACACTTTACCAAGGCTAAAAGGAATGCCAAACCTGCCACAAAATCAATGGGCAGAGGCTTAAAAACAAATTACAGCCCTCATGGAAATGAGAGCTATTCAAAATGTACCACAACAGGAGCAAGGACAAGGATTTTACTCAAGACTCTTTATGGTCCCCAGAAAGGACAAAGCCTGGAGATACCCATTCTGGACCTTTCTTCTCTAAATACTTACCTGAATGTTCCAAAATTCAAAATGTTGACACTACAACAGCTTCTTCCCATGCTGGGCAAGAAGGCTTGGCTCGTAACTTTGGACCTCAAGGAGGCATACCTGCATGTCTCTATCAGACAAAATTGTAGAAGATACCTCAGTTTCATAGCAGGTTCAATGCATTACCAATTCTCTGCACTGCCCTTTGGCTTATCTACTGCACCCAGGGTCTTCACAAAATGCCTGGCACCAGTAATTGCATTTTGCAGACAAAAAGGAATCCAAATATACCCATACTTGGACGACTGCCTCATTCAAGCAGAAAGCAAGGACATTCTTCTAAAGCATCTGGCGTTTGTAAAAAAGTTAAGTTGCCTGGGATACACAGTCAACGAAAAGAAATCAAAACTAGTGCCCTCACAAGAGATAATATTCCTGGGTGCCAGCTTAAACACAACGGCCCAGATGGCTTATCTCACGCCAGACAAGCAAGGACAACTGACTCAATATTTTCAATTGATGGCAACAAAGATACAAGTCCCTGCAAGAAAAATTCTGCAGGCCTTGGGGTTCATGGCATCTTGCATACTACCAATTCCATATGCCAGACTGCATATGAGGAAATTACAATGGTACCTAAAGAATATTTGGTTTCAACACTGTCACAGTCTGGAAACAGTAATACCACTTATTCCCTTCCTACAACAGGAGTTTCGATGGTGGGCACAGGCATGTCGCCTCAACAAGGGACAACCTTTCACTCAGCCCACAGCCAGGCAAACACTGACGACAGACGCTTCGGACTATGCCTGGGGAGCACACATGGCAGGAAAATGTATTCAGGGCAAGTGGGCCGCAGAACAAAGGCATCTTCACATCAATCAAAAAGAGATGCTAGCTGTACAAAATGCCCTAATAGCTTTCAAAGACCTTCTACATCCAGGACAACTACTATTAAAGACGGACAACACCACAGTTATGTGGTACATAAACAAGCAAGGGGGCACTCATTCATATCCCCTCTGCAGGCAAGCCATGACCTTGTGGAATACAGCACTAACCTTTCAAGTTCATCTACAAGCACAATTCCTGCCAGGAGAGAAAAATACTCTGGCAGACAACTTAAGCAGAAATATCATGGATCCGCACGAGTGGAAATTAAATCCACAAATATTCAGCATGATAACACAAAAATGGTGGAGACCGGACATAGAACTGTTTGCCTCCCCAATGAATTGCCAGCTGAAGAAATTCTGCACAAGGACTTACCACACACAAACATGGAAAGTGGATGCTCTCTCATTCAGCTGGAAAAACCTACAAGTATATGCTTTCCCACCTCTACCTCTCCTTTCAAAGGTACTCCTAAAGGCCAGACAAGAAAAGCCAAAAATGATTCTGATTGCCCCAGACTGGCCATGCCAGCACTGGTATCCAATCTTAAAGAACTTAGCACAAGGCCCACCATGGATTTTACCTCAAGTTCCACACCTTCTGACTCAACAAAACAATCAGATACTACACAGCCAGCTCAAAACCTTAAACCTGGCTGCATGGCAGATTACTTAGTAAAGCAGACAATACCTCTCACTAAAGCTGTGATGGATGTTATTTTGGAGGCCAGGAGGCCTAGCACCAGGAAATCCTACTCAGAGAAGTGGAAGAGATTCTGTGCCTGGAACCAGGTTCAAGGCCTTGACCCTCTTGTCCCTAATATTCCTCAGATACTACAATATTTGACTGAGATGTTGGACAAAGGCCTGTCTTTTTCATCCATTAAAATCCACGCCTCTGCCATTTCTGCTCAGTACAAAACAGATCCACCAATTTTCTCGCATCCTTTGCTAAAACAGTACCTCAGAGGGGCTAAAAACATAAGACCGCACCTTAAAGCACCAACTCCAACTTGGGACCTCAACTTTGTCTTGGAGAAACTTACTTTACCTCCTTTTGAACCAGCCAATTCAGCAGAATTAAAATATGTCTCATGGAAAACTGCTGTGCTTTTGGCAGTAACCTCAGCACAAAGAGTTTGAGTTACAGGCACTAATGGCAGTGGAACCTTTCGTCATTTTTCATCAAGACAGGGTGTCTTTAAGAACAAACCCTACTTTTATGCCAAAGGTGGTATCAAGTGTGGCCCTAAACCAAACTGTTCATTTGCCAACATTTTATCCAAATCCCCAGAATAAAGGGGAGATACTTCTGCATACATTGGACATACACAGACAGCTATGCTACTACTTGGACAAAACAAAGGCCTTCAGAAAAACTGAGCAATTGTTTGTAGCATATGCTGCAGGATCACAGGGAAAAGCTATTTCAAAGCAGACCATATCAAAATGACTAGGACACTGTATACGTTTCTGCTACACACAACATGGAGAACTGTACCTAACAACATTAGGTCTCATTCAACCAGAGCTACAGCCACTTCAACTGCCTACCTCAGAGGAGTACCTACCAAGGATATTTTGGAAGCTGCAACTTGGAGTTCAGTGCATACCTTTACCAAGCATTACCACCTGCCTCTATACTCTAAATCCAGAGCTGGCTTTGCCACTGCAGTGCTGCAGGGCCTCATAGCCACCCCAAATGCTCTATAGCAACAGCCACCCAACCTCGGCTTTGGGATTCTACCCAAGTGTAATGACTGCAGCAGTGAAACACGATGAACATAGTACAGTTTTGTACCTACCATAAATGTAGATATTAGAGTGTCTTCACTGCTGCAGTCCAGGTTACCCACCCTCCATCCCCTCTTTCTTACTTGGGACTTATCTATACCTTACTACCTATACAACCTATTTGGTGTATTTGCTTGTAACTGAAGGAATTGGTTTTCTTTTTTTATGTGTCTTTTGTTAGCAATGTGTATTGCCTACCTATTTGGGGGCACCTGACATCTGGGGCAAGAAAAACTGAAGAAAATGGCGTCTGCTGCATCTTATATACCCCTGGCGCACTGACGTCAGGGAAGAAGCGACAGCAACCGACGCTGGACCAAGACTTTGGAACTCTGTAGACTGCGGGACCACCTGACGGCAGGATAACCCAAGTGTAATGACTGCAGCAGTGAAGACACTTGAACATCTACGTTTATGGTAGGTACAAAACTGCACTTTTCTCATTGAGTATTAAGTAATTCTTACATGAATGTTACTTATTTTTTCACAGTCTTCATTAAAGTACAAATTTATTGGACTTACTGACCATCTTGACTATTTATATTTAATGGAGCTTTTCTCCCCATGCCTCCAATGAAAAAGGGATGTTCATCATGTTACCTTGCTGCAGTCATCACACATGGGTTATCGTGCCGTCAGGCGGTCCCGCAGTCGGCCAGAGTTCCAAAGTCTTGGTCCGGCGTTGGTTGCTGTCGCTTCCTTCCTGACGTCAGTGCGCAAGGGGTATAGAAGAGGCATCCAACGCCATTTTCTTCAGTCCATCTTGACTATTTATATTTAGAGGAGCTTTTCTCCCCATGCCTCCAATGAAACAGGGTTTTTCATGGCTCAGTCAGACTATCCCAGTAAACAAAAGCAATAAATGTACAAGTAATTTAGACCCCATTCAGCAAGGGCACAGCAGTTACCACTGCATTCCTTACGGGAGCTGAGTACCCTGAACATCCTAGAGGTAGCCACTTGATCATGTGTCCACATCTTCTGAAAGCATTACAGGCTAGATCTAATCCCGTGGTCAAAAGAGGGAATTGCCTATGACATATTGAAGGACCTGCTGGTCTTGTGCTCCAAGGATGGAGCGTACAACTATCCTTTTTAAGGACCAGCTTTGGGGACCTTCCCAAATGTTATGACTACAGTAATGTCCCACACAAAGAACACTGTGCAGTTGTGTACTTAAAATAGTGTTTGAGTATAGTCATTGTCGCAGTCCTGATTCCCTCCCTCTATCCCATCTGCTACTGGGGGCACTTAGGGACAAGGGTGGGTGCCACTCCCTTGCTCTTCCCTGTTCTTATTAGCATTCCCTTCTCCCTTTGCTGTCATTGTTCATGCTCCTTCACAGACCCTTTCTTCTGGAATCTGTCAATGTAAATATTGACTTGATGAGGGGCAAGAAAGAACTAAAGATGGCATGGACAGGCATCATATGTATATTAGGTTTGTGGCGATATCCGGCTAGCCCTGAGAGAAGGTTTTCTCTGCTCTGAAAGTCAGGCCAGATGTTAGACTCTGCTTGCAGTATAGATCTGTAACATTATGATTGCAACAGTGACTGTACTTGAACATGTAAGATGTTCTTAATGTTTCACTGTTGCAGTCATCACCTGTGGGTTATCCCTGCTGTGGTAGCCCCCGGCCGGAATACCAGAGTCAATGTTTTTCTGCATTGGCTGCAGTCGCCTGTAGTCTGACGTCAGGTCGTCAGTGCTATAAAGCAAGGCAGCTGTCATTACATCAGTCTTTCTTGCCGTGGAGCCCGTGGTAGCAGCAGTTCGCACAAGTGCCATTCGGTCACTACCAGAGTCTGAATTTTGGCTGAAAACGTCTAAAGCTAAGTACCTGTTGGGGAGCCTTTTTTCTTGCACTAACCGATGTCCGAAAAAGTTAGCAATTGTCTCGCCTGCGGAAAGCAGACCCCCACACCGAGACTTCCATTCTTACTGCGTCACTTGTTTAGGCCCAGGCCATGATGTCACCTGTTGCTGGTTCTGTGCCCTCTTTAATGCGAGAACCATTTGCCGTAAAGCTCTTTTTGTGTTCCATCTTTGCATTCCGATATGGCATCAGTCAGCCAGCATCCAAGGACTTTCCAAAAAAACTCAGCGATAAGGATAGAGACAGACCACACAAGGCTAACCCTTCCGACGATGCTACCGCTAAGCAGATTGTTACTTCTCAGGAATTCAGTGAGGTGCTTTCGCAGCCCCTGATACCTGATTCGATATGTACACAGGCCTCTGCTGAGACCCTTTCGGAGTTCGGTATGCCACAGAAATCTTCTTCCTCTTCCGAGTCTTTGGCTGTTTCTACCAATGTTTGGTCTGGAGCCGCAATGCAGACACTGGCTTCCAAGGAGCCCTTTCGAACTACCAAATCTAGACAACAAACAACTGATTCTCTCAGGCTTAGAAGCTAGGCCACTCTTAGGAAATCTGCTTCTAGCCATCATCTTGCTCCTGCTCCACCACTCCCCAAGCACAAATGCTTAAAATGGCGGAGGATCTCATCTCCCTTATCTGGGGTAGTCAGGCCACAATTTCTAAAAGGAAAAGACACCCTTCTTCAGAAATTATGACTGAACAGGATTCTGAGGAATCTGACCTTTCAGATTTTGAAGAGGAACAGCAACCTCTGACTGCTTATGAGAATTGAGATGCAGAGGAATCCATCCCTTCTGCCTCCCCTCCAGTGGACTTTTCCTTTGGGGAAACCCTTCACACCCTCAGGGAACATTTCGAATAGGAATCTCAGGACTACCCCCAGTCTAAGAAAAGACTTTGGAGAGTTTCTGGACCTGCCCCAGCACAGACCCCTGGTCATCCGTCTTATTTTAGAAGTGGTGGATGATTTTTTCCGTGAATCCAGCTTAGTCCCTGAAGCCCTGCCAGTAAACCTGACAGGTATTACAGAGTATCGGATTCTCTCAAATACCTGTACAGAAATCCTGCTGCAGACCCAGAGGTCATTACACAGGGACCTAAAGGAGCTAAGACTAGTTCCATCAAGAATCCTGTTCCTTCTGACAAGGACTCCAGAGCTCTGTACAGATGGGGTAAAAAAGTATACATCTCTGCAACCTTGGCTATCAGAGCACTCAGTTGTTAGTTCCATATGTTAAAATTTCAGCAACACACTTTGGAACTATTAAAACAAAAGCTTTCTACCTTTCCTGACTGTGCTAATTCAAAAGAGTTAGCAGATTTACTTCTCTCTGCTTGTCAAGTGGCCAAACACTCATTACACTGTGGATATGACGCCCTAGAAGCCTCTTGCAGGGCAGCAGTGACAGGATCTGTCATTAGGAGACATGCATGGCTGAAGGAACAACCTCTCCCTGATCATTTCAAGTCTAAACTTATTGATGCACCCCTAGATAAGGAGCGCTTGTTTGGAGTAAAAGCAGAAGAGGTGCTTAAAAAGATGGAAGATATAAAGCAAAATGTATGCAAACAGTAAAAGATTTCTTTCAGGTTCAACCTCCCAGTTTCAGCAGGAACTTTTCCGCTAAGCACTGGTCCTTCCCTGCACCTAGCAGACAGGGCCAAGGTAAGCCTCGCAGGGACAGACGATCCAGGCCCCCTATCCCAGGGCCAGAAGAGAAGCAAACAGTGGACCACTTCAGCCCCAAAGGCAGGGAGTTCTAAGCAACCCTTGCATGGCAAAAACTCACAATGACTCCCCCTCCCCCCTCTGCCCTCCATTCACTCATCAAAAACTAGGAGGAAGGCTCTCTCTCTTCAAAGAAAACTGGCTTTCTGTAACAAAGGACCAGTGAGTCTTATACAAATTCTCTTTCAGCGAACTCCCATTTCCAAGAGGGTACCCAGACTTACCTCCAAGTCAGTGGGCAGAGGTATTGAAACAGGTCAAAACTCTCATATCCCAGGGGGCAGTAGAGGCTGTCCCCTCCGATCAAACAGGCAAAGGCTTTTATTCCAGACTATTCCTTGTTCCCAGAAAAGATGGCATTTGGAGCCCCAGCCTGGATCTATCTGTCCTGAAAACCTCCCTGATAGTCCCCAGATTCAAAATGGTAACTTTGCAGCAGCTGCTGCCTATGCCAACAAAAAATACCTGGCTAGTGACCGTAGACCTAAAAGATGCCTACCTCCACATCCCCATAAGGGAGTCCTGCAGGAAATTCTTGCGCTTCAGAGTAGGATCACAGCACTTTCAGTTCTCTGTGCTGCCCTTTGGCTTATCTGTTGCACCCAGAGTATTCACCAAATGCTTAGCCCTGTCCATAGCATTTTGCAGACAGAGAAATATACAGATTTACCCTTACCTGGATGACTGCCTCATTCAGGCAGAGTGCAAGGAAAAGATGCTGCAGAACCCTCTCTTTGTCAAATCCCTCCTAACCTCCCCTAGGGTTCACCATCAATGAGAATAAATCAAAGCAAACCCCCACCAGGAAGATTATTTTCTGGGAGCTCTGCTAGACACATCATCCCAAATGGCCTTTCTATCCGCAGATAAGCAGAGCTTCCTGCCTCTCTACTTTACCCAGCTGGCTTCCAGAAGTTACCTCACCGTGAGGAAGTTCCTGCAAGCCCTGGGATACATGGCATCTTGCATCCTTTTAATTCCTCTAGCCAGGCTTCACATGAGAAAACTTCAGTGGTATTTAAAGAACCTTTGGTGCCAGCACTCTCAGTCTCTAGAGACCTCTCTCCCTCCGATCCCCTGTATAAGGGCCGAGTTTCTGTGGTGGGCAGAGTCCTGTGTCAAGAACAAGGGTCTTCCCTTCATCCTCCACCCTACCGGCCAGACCATCACCACCGATGCCTCAGACATTGCTTGGGGTGCTCACCTAGCAGGCAGGTGCACCCAAGGTCTTTGGGATGATAGCACCTTCACTTACACATCAATCAGAAAGAAATGATGGCAGTACAAAAGGCTCTGACATCCTTCAAACCCCATCTCAGGCCAGGGGTTCTCCTTATAAAAACAGACACCACCACAGTAATGTGGTACATCAACAAAAGGGGGGGGGGCAAGCTTACCCTCTGTGCAGGCTAGCAATGTGCCTCTGGCTGACAGCTGACTCCATGGGTCTACACCTAATTGACCAATACCTACCAGGGGTCAACAACACCCTGGCAGACCACCTAAGCAGAAACTTACTATACTCCCACAAGTGGCAGCTCCACAGGGAAATCTTTCTGCAAATCACTCAGGAGTGGGGGACTTTTGAGGTGGATCTCTTTGCCTCGCATCTCAACCACCAGTTGCAGCTGTTCTGTACCAGGGAGTATCGCCTCCTAGCGTTGAAGGTGGATGCCTTGTCCTTCCCCTGGAACTCACTCTTTGTGTACGTGTTCCCTCCTCTGCCCCTTATTCCCAAGGTACTAGTCAAAATAAGGGAGGAAAGACTAAAGGCCATCCTCATTGCTCCAGATTAGCCCACACAGCATTGGTACCCCTTACTGTGCAGCCTCACCTTTCAGCCCCCCAAGCAGGTTCCCCTGATCTCAGACCTCTTGAGCCAGGTGAGGGGGAAGATACTGCACCCAGATTTGCAGACTCTCAATCTTTCAGCATGGCTTATACCTTAAAAGCTGAGAAGGAGTCCCTGTTAAGCAAACAGGTCCTAGACATTCTCACAGAGGCTAGAAGGCCCAGCACCAGAAAATCTTATGCAGGGAAATAGAAGAGATTCTGCTCCTGGAGCCAGTCCAGAGGGGCCAGTACCTCTCATTCTTCCATCCCTGTTATCTTTGATTACCTAGCTGAGTTGCCCAAAAGTGGCCTCTCCTTCTCTTCTGTTAAAATCCATGCCTCAGCCATTTAAGCCCATTTACAAGCAAACAATTTCCAAATGGATACCACACTATCCATTTCTGCTACAGACTACATGGGGACCCCCCCCCCAAGTCTATTTGTACCCATTCCACTAGGGCAACCTCCTCTTCCACAGCCTTCCTTAGAGGACATCTTGGAAACTGCCAGCTGGACCTCTGTCCATACCTTTACAAAGCATTACTACCTTCCTCTTTTTTTTCTAAGTCTAGAGCAGGATTTGCCTCTGCAGTTCTGCAGGGCTTGCTGACCCAAGCCTAGGGCTCTAACCTGTCCTTCCACCCCTCTTCTCAGCTTTGGGAATCCCCCGACAGGTGATGACTGCAACAGTGAAACACTAAGAACATAGTACAGTTGTGTACACTTACCATAATGTTGATGTTAGAGTGTATTCACTGTTGCAGTCCTGGTTTCCCTCCCTCCATCCCCCTTATATCCTCTTCCACTAGGGGGGACATAAGCTTCCCACGGTGGTTTTTAGCCTCCAGGACCACTTTATCTTATTTCCTTGTTCTTCTGATGGGTTAGGGCAAGAAAAACTGATGTAATGTCGTCGGCTGCCTTGCTTTTTAGCACTGACGATCTGACGTCAGACTACAGGTGACTGCAGCCGACACAGAAAAACATTGACTCTGGTATTCGGGCTGGCCAAGGGCTACCACAGCAGGGATAACCCACAGTTGATGACTGCAACAGTGAATACAGTCTAACATCTACATTTATGGTAAGTGTACACAACTGTACTTTATCTAGACAGCTGTACTTTCTGCCTTTTCTGGTTAATTTTTCCACCTCTTAAGGATAACATTTCTGATGGGCGCCAGATTTGCACAGCTTGTATTTCAGGTTTAATCAGTGAAAATTGTGTAGCACTGTGCACAGCATTATAGAACTAAATGAAGCTGCAGTTCCACTGTGTACCGCTGTGCACAATACAGCTAACACAGTGCCACTTCTTTCCGCTAGCGATTGTTTTGGGGTATCATACATTACAGCTGACAGAAGCTAATGCTGCTGTGTTCATTGTCTGTGCATTTGTGTTTGTGCACGTACATGCACAGAGTGTTTGAGTTTTTAACATTTGATAGTGTGACACTGTACATACTCAAATGAGAGCTCTCAACTTCGTTATGAAATAGATTGCTAGTTGTAAGGCGTTTGTTTATATTGTCCTTGCAAATGTTCTTCACTCAAATCACTGTTGCAGTAGTCCTGGATACTGGGACTTCTACTGCAGATGGCCTGGATATCCAGCCTGACGTCCAGAGCTCAGCACTCTTTCCCCTCAAAGGTGTGATTGCTTCCTTCCTTTCTAGGACATCAGGATGTCTCCAGTATAAAGCCAGTATCTGCTCTCACCATATCAGGTATTTCTTGCTGCAGGGTACAGTGTTTTCTTTACAGAGTTGGTGTCCATAGTCTGGTATCATTTTACCTACTTCAGAGCTCAGGACAGATAATCACCCTCACAGGAGAGCCTCCCTACTTTTTTGCTTCTATTTTGTCTTTGTTGTTGGTGATGCTAGACATTTGTCAGGGCCTAAGAAGTGTGGTTTCTCTTATGGTAGGCAGATCCCAACAAAGAGCCACAGCCGTTGTGTGTTTTGTTTAGGCTTGGAGTGCAGCATCAAGGATTGTGTGGTCTGTAAGGAGTTCACTGCTAAAACGGTTAAGGTGTAGGTTGTATTCTCTACAGAATTGCTTGGACAGGAAGAAGCTGGGGGGGTTTCATCCAGTTTGTGATTGCGTCATCAGATATGACTTCAGTCTCCAATGCCCCGTAAAAAGGTCAGCCTTAAAAGAGAAGGCAGAAATGGATGCTTAGATTCAACTTAGCCATCCAGTGTTCCATCATGGCTCAAGGTTATAGGCCATGGGGAGGAGCTTTCTTCACCCAGTCTGTAATTGTGACCTCCAATTTGTCTTAAGTCTGCAATAGTCCCCCCCCCCCCCCAAAATAAAAGTATAGTTTTAAGAAGGCAGAAATGGTTGCATTCGTGATTCAAGCGTCCAGTGTCCCATCACTGGTCAAGTGTAAGCAGTGGTGAGGGGCTTCACAGCTCTTGGACTGTAGATCTGATTTTTGAGGCATCTGGTGAAGCCACTTCGGAGGCAATCATGCTGAAGGAGCCAAGAACATTCCACTGAGCCTGTGCCGAAGGTTTGACTTCTGAATCATTTGCTCATTCCCAGATATCCATTGCCAAAGCACATTTTACAATTTCTAAATGGGACTATGGACTTCCTACTGTCATCTTGAGGGAGAAAGTTATTGGCCGGGTGGTGGAAGGCAGGCAGTACCATCTTGTGGCTAAGACTTTTCCTTCACATCCCTGCTAAAATGATCGAAAAGGTGAAAAATTGCTCACCAAGCCTAGATTTGTGGATGTCTAGATCCCAATCCTTGGGTGGGGCCTTCTTTCGTTCCCTGCTCCAGGTGCTCTCCGAACAGTTTATCACTCTCCTTTTGATTCAAGGGTTCAAGCCTTAGAGTGTTTTCAGCCAAATACAGATCCAGCTATATCTGGCTTCTCCTCTGGTAAAAGGAAGAGAGAACACTCACCAGAAAATGTAGAATTAGACTTCTCTGACACTTATGGCTAAGACCTGATACTCTTCACAGATATCTTCATTGTTAGGATGTGATACTTTTCCCACCTCAGGTTGATTGTCATGAAAGACCAAGTGATCCCTTCTAAGTGTATGAACCTACTGAACCAGGGTGAGGGCACCTTAATGCTCTTTGGGCACCAATTTTCTCAGTACATGCACTTTATAATGAGAGAAGCCAGGAGACCAAGCACTAAGAAATCATGTCTTGCAAAGTTGGAGAGATTCTTATGATGCTAAAGGAAGGGCCTCACACCTGCTGAAGCAGAGAATACTACAGGTTCTAGAATGGTTGAAGTGGTCTTTTCAAAAAGGCTTAGCCAGACCACTACTTTTTCCCCATATCCTTCTTTCATGAAAAAAAAATTAAAGTCCCCTCTGTCTTTCTCAGTAATACAATCATTAAAGTCATTAGTCAGAGTAAATATTAGGGATGGTAGTGAATGATGATAAATTTGACCTGCATAAGAAAAACCAGGAATGCTTTACAGATCCAAAAACGTTCTTACCAGTGCAACTAAAACTACACTTTCCACTACTTATTTCATCCCCACAGTTTTTTATGGTGCTCCTATCCTTACTAACCTCCAGCCATCACAAAAATCAAAACTTGAACATGTTATATTAAAGTTGTTAAATTTCTAGCAAATACTCCTTTTGGAACCCACCACTGTATAACACTAAAGACTAAAGTGGTTAGAACTTCTCCATCAACTAACATATACATAGCTTCTTACCACCTATAAAATTATCCAGCATATGTCTGCTTGACCGGTGCTAATTAACATTCTACACAACTATGTTCCCAGTTGGACATTAGAATGGAGTGACCAAAAACTCCTGTCTGTCCACAAACCTATCATATCTGCTGGGCATTGTCTGTACTCGTACTGTGTTACTAAGGCCTGGAACTCCTTACCTGTATCCATTAGATCTATACTCTCCCTCCCTCCCATCCTTCAAAACCATTCTGAAAGACTTCCTAGACAAAAGCTATCTCTATTCTTGCTCAACACCAGAATAAACTATATCTCTAAATGTGAACAAGCACCTCTTCATACATTACACCTCTTTAATCTTCCTTCTTCACTTGCTGCCTTAGTTGTGTCAGTTTCTCTCCCCTGGCTTTCTAAATATACCATAAGCCTGCTCTCACTTCATATGGCAATTCTTGTTTGTTTTTTTTACTAACTTTCCATGAATTTCTCTCTAAACGGACTAAAATTTCTTTAAATATTAAATCATTGTTAGATATTTATTCTTCACTGTTTTCATATTATGCCTAATTTGGTATAATTATTTAAACTGTAGATGTTTTGTATTTTTGAAATTATAAAATTATTGTTGTTAATGTGTTGTAATACTTTGGAGCTTTTCTCCTTGCACCTCCACTGAAAATGGGCGCATAACCAGGTAGACTTTTCCAGTAATTAAATGTCAGTAAATAAGTAATAGAAGTATATGCTAAGCCTTTTTAAGATTCTTCTATCTGCCATAGCAGCATGCGTATACATGGATTGTGCTTTCACTGCTGGATGGGCTATGCAGCAGTTTTTAAAAGGAATATTGCATCTCAGGGCTCTGGGAAGAGTTTGTTCTACTGCCTAGGGACTTGAACTTTATGTAGAGAAATCCATCCCTTTTGAGCCAGCAGGTTTGGTGCATATAAAGATTCTTTCAAGGAAAGCAGTATTATTGGTGCCAGTTACCTCAGACAGGAGAGTATCAGAAATACAGGCCCTGATGTTCAAGGAGCTCTTTTTGGTTTTCCAGACAGACATGGATACTCTGTGATCACTCCCTCATTTATGCCAAAAGTAATAACAAAAGTTGCTGTCAGTCAGACCAGCCATCTCACTGTGTTCTTTCCAAGGCCACAAAACACAGAGGTAAATTAAATGCCATTACTTAGACGGTCACAGGCAGCAAAAGGTACTAGTTGGAAAGGACCAAAAATTATAGAAAAACAGATAAACTGTTTGTGGCCTTTTGCAGAGAATAAGAATGGGTTGCCCATTTTAAAGCAAACCATCTCTAAGTGGATCTCACATTATTTTTTGCCAGAAATTCCATGGCATACATTTTTTGGAGATATAACAAAGCAGTCCATCAGGGGTACAGCTATCATAATTGCTTTCCTAAAGGAGGTACCTTCTAGAAGCTGCCACTTGGTCCTCTGTCCATATTGCATACAAACATAAGGAAAGGTATATGGGAGGGGAAAAGCTTTGAAATTTTGTCTGGGCTTAGGACTCTGCCTGCAGCAGAGATTTCAGCAGTGATGACTGCAAAAGTGACAACTCTTAGCATCTACAGGTGTGGTAAGTTGATAACTGTAATCTGCTGGTTGTATTGACATTTGATATTGTGACGTGGCAAGTGTGTGCAGTCCCAGGTTTAGGTACTAGAGATTGCTGTGACTTAATGGCAAGAGAACAAGAAATTACAACTTTACCTATTCGAGTCCTGTTGAAGATCAGACGATATTGAGTATGTCCATACTTTATCTATGTTAAGTACTCTTACATGACTGTATTGTATTTTTAGCCTTCTAAAGATGCAGCAAGATCTGATCTATTACTGTCAGCTTGTGGTACTAAAAAGTGATGAATACCTTGTGAAGATGTACAGCTGTTACAGGCAGCAGTCAGAGAAAAAAACTGTAGTGGATGATGATTCTGAGTTTCAAGTGAGCTAGGGAGGTAGGGTGGCATTATTGAAAAGCCCCAGAATGACTGAAGTATTCATTTAACTGACATAATTATGGAATTAGTTTATATTTGAAACAATAAATACCAGCTTGAGGTTTGTAATAGGCAACTTAAACTAATTTGTGTCTTTCATGTTTTCTCAGCATCGTTTGAGAGCCCGCCATGTCATTCGTATGAATTTCAGTGCAGGAATGGTAAATGCATATCTCATCGGTTACAATGTAATGGTGTAGATGACTGTAAAGATCATTCAGATGAAGACAACTGTCACAGTGCAAGCTGTGGTGGAATTTTGGAACATTTTTATGGAACGTTTGCAACTCCAGCCTATGGCAGTTTTAATCCATATCATAAGGTGGGCAAGAACAACTGCACTTGGACGATTGACCCTCATGACAGCCGTCACATCATTCTAAAATTTGTAGGGATTGACCTGGGTCTTTCTGATGTAATTGATGTGTATGATGGTTTAACAGAGGACCCAGAAAGACGATTGCGAACCCTGGACAGCCTTAATAATAACAAACTTGTGACAGTTGAGTCCCTAACCAATAAAATGCTGGTTGTGTATCGCATGCAAGGTGACAGCAAAGAGAGGGGTTTCAATGCCACATATCAAGTCCAGGGTTACTGCCTCCCATGGGAGTCACCCTGTGGTGGAGATGGGGGCTGCTTCTCTGAAGCCCAGCGTTGTGATGGACTTTGGGACTGTAGCAGTGGTAAAGATGAGGAGGCCTGTAATAAGTGCCCCAAAGACCACTATCCCTGTGGAGGGAATACTAACATGTGTTTTATGAAGAGTGACCGCTGTAACTACCAGACCTATTGCACTGACAGTGCAGATGAGAAAAACTGTTGGACATGCCAGCCTGGGCATTTCCATTGTGATAATGACCGTTGTATCTTTGAAACTTGGCTATGTGATGGACAGATGGACTGCATGGATCAAAGTGATGAAAAGAATTGTTCTTTTGTGCTGCCTCGGAAGGTTATCACTGCTGCTGTCATTGGAAGCCTAATCTGTGGGTTATTGCTTGTTATAGCTCTGGGCTGTACCTGCAAACTGTATGCGATCCGATCACATGAATACAGGTTAGTGTTTTTCAGAAAGTATGTATCCCTGCAGAATGTAGTTTGCCACTTACAAAATTGCTGAGGAATGCAGATTTGTCTGTATGAATTAGTGTAATTGTGTGTGTGTCTATCTGTACTTATACCTGTACTTTGGTACTAAAAACTTTAAGAAGTGCCAGTAGAGAGGATTGCTTAAAATTTATGCATAAGCCGAAAAAACCCTTGTACTTGGAGTTTTAAACTCAGAACATTGGTGCAAGTCAGACGGGTCTCAGGTGTTTATTCTTTTGTACAAGATGTATGTCATTTTTAAATATTTTCTGAGATTCTAATGCATCAGTATGGATACATTAATAGGTCAGAAGTTGTTTTTACAAGGATGTGTCTGAACATCTTTACCAAGTCTTTGTGAGTATTGCTAGTGCCTTTCTGTGTACAAGGAAGTGGACTTTTTATGTCTCAGAAATAACAGCAGAGATTGGTATAGCTCATACCTTTCTTTGAAAGAACTTTAAATACAATCAGCCAATAAAGTCTTCCTTTTTCAGTTGCCCTGCTTTGAGTCCCCAATTCTTTCTTGTTGCGTACATTTTCTGAATAACAACTTTCATGTCACTGCAGGACGATGACTGTGTTTGATGCCAGTGTGTGGATCTGATTTGCTGAAGATATCTGCACTGCACTGTTGTCTTATCCTAATGAATGGCCATCATTAGCTTTGCTGTTTCTGATTTGAACCTCATCTTGGTTTTTGCAAGTACTGTAGATGCTAGCATTTCCCCAGCACTCCTCACAGCTGGCAATATTTGAAGCGCAGTGTTCCTCAGTACTCATTACTTTGCAAAAATGAAATTGGGAAAAGGACAAACAAGAAGAACATTACTTGAAAGAACATACAGAGTTGTGTCACTTGGACAGTGTCACAGAGTAGGTAGACAAGAAGGTTAGGAGATGTCTTTACAGTCCATGCTTTAGTAGTGCCTTTGCTCTCACATTACTTCTCTCCTCCTCTTCTATGACATGAGAGTTCAGCCACAGGATCAGTATGTTGAATGGAATCTCTTTCCTAATACCAGCTGTCTGGAATGACTGTTAATGATTAGTTCTAACTAAAATGACTCTTACTTCTCTCCAGAATAGATTTCCAGTGATAGTGGTTTAAATGCTCAGGATTCCTTTCTTGTACAGCTGGACTTCAGATTAGTCCCCAAGTAGTGTTCTCTTGTCTCATTCTCCCCCTACTGTGCCATGCTCATCAGTTTTACGGTGGGATCCTTGCTTGTCATAACTGTTGTCTGACCCTTTTTGGACCTTAGATTTGCCAGTCCATCACTGACTGACTGAAAACATTCTCACTGTGGTGAGTACTTTAATAGCATGTTGATGAGAGTACAATGGTATACGTTTTCTGGTGTCAGGTGTACAAGACGACAAAAGTGTTAAGCAGGGCGTCTCACCCACAGGCGTATATTCAGTCAGTGCAGACCTCTGTATATTGATCCCACCCAGCTTTGACCTTTGTTTTGGTTCCTTTCTGGATGCTCCTTTATTGTTGCCTATTCATCATTTTATGCTGGATGACAGTTCATTACTTATGCAGAAAATCCCAGAGTTTTCTTAACTGTCCCTTGATTTTATAGACTAGTGGATAATTCTGAGCTCCTTGCATTTAAAATGGGTAGGGATGACAGGTCATTGAATGCTACAAATGCTGCTGCTTGTCTGTAGGTTTCTATCTCAACAGATTGGCTTAAAGTCTTCCTTCTTGAGGAACTGAAACAGAAGAAAATAAACACCCTGTTTAAGGGGGGAGGGCATGTCTGAAAGCGACACACAGGACTTTGTTGAGTGTTGCACAGGTTTGACAAAGCCCTTTCCAGTAAAACTTTATAGTCTTTCATGGCTTACTAAATTGACTTCAGGCATTTGTAAAAGACATTTTCAGCCCCATCCTAAGAAAGCAGTCAGTGCTGGGCTGCTTTTCTTCAATGAGCCCTCCTGCAAGTTTCTCAGAATGGAGCAGTGGACACTACATAACATAAATAATTCCAGTCCTGATCTCATAGCGGTGTCAGAAATGTCTGAGTCAGGTTAATTCTGCCTTTTTTAAATGGAGAGAGGGAGAGAGAGAAGATGTTAAGTGAATTGTACCACAAAGCTCAAGTGCCAAGTACTCCCTGTGGTTGGTGGAAATCCTTGTATCCAGTCTTGATTTGAAGAATCCTGTACTGTTCTGATTCAGAGAGCCTATACAATCTTGTTAGCAGATACATAGAGACAGCTGTGTCTACTGGAAATAATCACAGAACAAACTCGTAAAATAAGCCCCCCTGGTGGAATCCCAACATCAGTAGGTTGTATAGCAAAAGGAAGAAAGTCATGGCAAAAATTAGAAAGTGCTGTGCCCAGAAGGATACCACTCTCTTCAGTCTAAACAAGCAACTCGGAGGATAAATCAAGTCTACTAAAACTAAATTTGAAATAAAAATAGCCTTATAGGCCAAGGACAGCAATAAGGCTTTGTTTAGCTATGTCCTCAGTTTAAAAGGCAGTGCACAACAATGTGCAAAATGAATTTTAAATGGAGCCACCTACACTGGGCCAGAAGACAAAGTAAATCTACTGACGAACAAATTCAGCTCTAATTTTACCCCTTCCCTCCTCAATAAACAGTATCTAACATAACCCCCCAACTGTCCATCAAGGACCTGCTTTCCTGCGCACTTCTAAGGCTAAGAATACCGCATTGTGGGCCCTGATAATATCCCAGGATGCCTGTTAAACAGCATGAAACATGACCTGTCCACACCACTAGAGTCACTGTTTAACCATAACCTCTAGGCAGGCTTTGTGCCATGTGAATGGAAGGCTGTAACGGTCATCTCTTTGCAAAAGGGTGGACCATCTGTGGATCCCAGTAAGTAAAGCCCCATGAGTCTGAATAGTCTCGTATGCAAAGCCGTGGAAAGAATTATTATGGAAATGATTAATAATAACATAAGTCTTTGGCCACTGGATCCAACCCAGTTTGTTTGTTTTTAGGGGGCAGATCATGCCTTTTCAACCTAGTGAACTTCTTTAAGAATGTCACCAAAGCAATGGACAAGGGCAGAACTGTGCACACGGCCTAGCTTGACCTAGCCAAGGCATTTAATAAAATACTTCTCTCCATTGTTGTTGACAAACTCCTGGAATTGGTTATAAAACCCAATGTCACTCACTGTGTGGCTCTCGGGACAGAAGAATGTAGGATGGGGAAGAGTCCATCTCCACAAAGAGGCCAGTCACTAGTGGAATCCCTCTGGGCTCTGTGCTATATCCTCTACTTTTTTGGTATCTTCAGTAAGCCATGGCCAATGTCAAGGGCCTGTGGCCATCCAAGTCATAGAACCCCCCCCCCAAGACATTAATATCCCCAAAGAAGGACTTACACAGTCAAGTAACTGGTGCAAGAGCTATAGTCTAAAAATCAGTGCCAAGGAGCGCATAGTAGTATCCTTTTGGAAGTCAGCAAGCCTTGGAAACTACTTCATAGTTAACACACCCCTTAAGAGTAGACTAGTTATGGATTTGTGGAAGCATGTAGACAGTAACCTGGCCTTCGACCCATCATGTGTCTACTGTAGTAAGAAAATCCTTTGTTGTACAACTTATAAGTAAGGATATGGCATCTAGGTCCAAGGTTAGTCATTGTTTGACTGTAGTCAGCCCTCATCAGACCAGCTGTTGAGTACAACTATTCATTCAGCATGTACCTGACCCAGCATGTGCAGCAACTGGAATGTTCATGAGTTTGCTTACAAAAAGGATACTGTTGCAGCATTCTTCACCTTAGGGATCTCTTGCCAAGGATAGTCCAGTGTCTGGCCAGTATACCTAAATCCTTAGATCTTGTATGCACCATATGTCACAAGTATTCTCCCCGTACAGTACGTAGGGTATAAAGGTGACATATGGACGCAGTTACCCAGAACTACTTTGTCGTCAGTCTGAACGATTACTCATTGGTCTGAATGCACTTTTGCTCTGCTGAATATTTAGCCATTAGATAAGTGCCCCATTGGGTCTTTTTTTTTCTTTTTCTTTTTGTCTTGTTCTCTCTTGATTACCTGGCATTCACATCATGCAAGAAGTGATAAGGTCAATGTGGGAGGCAGATTCCCCATAACGATAGTCATGAACAGTGTGTTTTTTTTGTCTGTGTGCTTCACACAACCATACACCCTGTAGCATTTGTAAGACATTTTGTGCTGAAGACTCTTAGAAGACAGTTTTCTTCTCTGGCCATCTATCTCAAGAACCAGAGGCTTAAACTGTTAGCTCAGTGTAGCATGGTAGATTCCAGCATGCTATACTGTTAGCCCAGTGTAGCATGGTTGAATATACGAATCCTGTGCTACTGTTAAGAGAATACTAAGAAATCTCAGCTGGATTCTTAAACTGTCCAGCCTCCACCAAACTTTTGTATAGAGTCAAATGATAGCTTTGTAGGCCGTCTGATGTCTGTCAGCCACCTCTGCCACAACCCCGTCTGAGGCCGGCATGGATCCTTCCTTTCACATGTCCTCTGAGGCTTTAAAGGTGTCTGCAGCATACATTGAGTGGGTGATCACTGTTGATTATCTCTAGAGGGCCAAAGAGGGATTCCACAGATTATGATAAGGGAAGAGGTTCCATGTAGTCTTATTGAATCCTGTCAGGGGTTTGAACCGCTAGTATTTGTTAGTGCTGACTTCCCTACTAAGAAAAAGCAGAAGACTAAGCATAATTCTGTATACACTAAGGATCCTCAAAGGGAGTGGCAAGAGTTTACTCAGGGCCTGTTCAATGCCTTAATGACCTTGAAGTCCATATATTTATATATATATTTATATATATTTATATATAGTTATATATATCTTTATATATATATATATATATATATATATATATCTTTTATATATAT